>NW_024608942.1:0-92119 GCF_018296145.1 Oncorhynchus tshawytscha
CTGAAGCAGGTTGTTTCAAATTGAAGCAGGTAGTTTTTACTCAGACACCTGTGATCCATTCAAAACCTCCCGACCCGCTGGTTGAGAAGCACTGTTGTAAACTGTCCTTAAGCACCTGCCCTAAACCCACTGATGTCTGTACCTCTCTCTTCCTCAGATGCACAGCGTTTGGAGTGCTGAACGGTACCTGTAAGCTGGCAGCCATTATTGGCAGCATCATCTTTGCCAAGTTCATCGGCATCACAAAGATCATCCCCATTTTCCTGGCGTTCGCAGCGCTGGCCTGTGGAGGTCTGCTGGCCACCAAACTGCCCGACACGGGAGAAGATCCTGGAGTGAAAACAGCTAAACATCTACAACATCAAGGGTTGTAAAATTCCTGTGACTTTCCACAGGTTCTCAAAACATCTTGGTGGGAGGATTCACAGACTTCCTGCTTAAACGTGGGAATTTGGGGAAAGTTAGTGGAATTTTGCAAACCTTTACAACGTCACGGCCAAATAAAGATGTCTGTACATATAGGTTGGTCCAGTTGGGAGAGAGACTTCCACATGTGAAGTGAGTTTGTGTGACAGAATAGGGGAGGGGCTTTCTGTTCCCATGGTGATGTATAGAAAGAACGGTACCCTCATCAAGACATGTCACCATTTTACATTGTTTGATATTGTGTTTTTCTTCTGTACACCTCAAAATACCACCCAGGTAGAGCAGGACATGTCCCTCTGTATTTGTTATGTTTTAAAATGTGTTTTAAATGATTTTAAATGAAAGAATACGAGAGATGAGAAATATATCTACTTGGAAGATGACAGACAGTTTTACCATGTTGTGCTTTGATTTAAAACTAACTGTTCAGGAAAGGTATTGGGTTGACATTTGGGTTGGAATTCAACGACGGCTAAGGTTTCAACGTAACGCTATTGTACGATTCAGAACCAATTTTCCATTGTCCTTGTTCCATTCCATTGTGTGAGCGTTCATCTCGGGTAGTCATGTGCTTGATTTGTCCCATTTCCTCTTTGCCCTTAATTAACTTTCCAGCTGAACCACTGAATGTGGTTCAGAAACCCCTCCATTCTATTCCACAACTCCCTTCTTTCCAAGGACTCCATTTATATATATTCATCCCTGTGTATCGCTTAGCATCTGGTCTTCAGCTCCTGTTGTATCTATTAACCAGGACCACAACCTCTTCTGCTGTACAGTGGATGCATCTGTTGACGTACCAATATGTTTGTTGTATTGTTTGTGTTCAGTCTCTCCTTGTCCAGAAGAGCTGTGTTCTAGATACTGATTCTGTTAAACCCTGTCTAGTCTGTGTTCAGTCTCTCCTTGTCCAGAAGAGCTGTGTTCTAGATACTGATTCTGTTAAACCCTGTCTAGTCTGTGTTCAGTCTCTCCTTGTCCAGAAGAGCTGTGTTCTAGATACTGATTCTGTTAAACCCTGTCTAGTCTGTGTTCAGTCTCTCCTTGTCCAGAAGAGCTGTGTTCTAGATACTGATTCTGTTAAACCCTGTCTAGTCTGTGTTCAGGCTCTCCTTGTCCAGAAGAGCTGTGTTCTAGATACTGATTCTGTTAAACCCTGTCTAGTCTGTGTTCAGTCTCTCCTTGTCCAGAAGAGCTGTGTTCTAGATACTGATTCTGTTAAACCCTGTCTAGTCTGTGTTCAGTCTCTCCTTTTCCAGAAGAGCTGTGTTCTAGATACTGATTCTATTAAATCCTGTCTTGGTTGTCTGTTTTTTCTAAAATTATGTGAAAATGTGAGTTTAGACACTTTTATATTTTACTCTATTTTTAAAGTCACTAAGTATCATTTACAGCACTGTTTCCCAACCCTGGTCCTCCAGTACCCCTCAACAGCCCAACCCTGGTCCTCCAGTACCCCTCAACAGCCCAACCCTAGTCCTCCAGTACCCCCAACAGCCCAACCCTGGTCCTCCAGTACCCCCAACAGCCCAACTCTGGTCCTCCTGTACCCCCAACAGCCCAACCCTGGTCCTCCAGTACCCCCAACAGCCCAACTCTGGTCCTCCAGTACCCCTCAACAGCCCAACTCTGGTCCTCCTGTACCCCTCAACAGCCCAACTCTGGTCCTCCTGTACCCCCAACAGCCCAACTCTGGTCCTCATGTACCCCCAACAGCCCAACTCTGGTCCTCCAGTACCCCCAACAGCCCAACTCTGGTCCTCCAGTACCCCCAACAGCCCAACTCTGGTCCTCCAGTACCCCCAACAGCCCAACTCTGGTCCTCATGTACCCCCAACAGCCCAACTCTGGTCCTCCAGTACCCCCCAACAGCCCAACTCTGGTCCTCCAGTACCCCCAACAGCCCAACTCTGGTCCTCCAGTACCCCCAACAGCCCACCCTGGTCCTCCTGTACCCCCAACAGCCCAACCCTGGTCCTCCAGTACCCCCACCCTGGTCCTCCAGTACCCCCAACAGCCCAACTCTGGTCCTCCAGTACCCCCAACAGCCCAACTCTGGTCCTCCAGAACCCCCAACAGCCCAACTCTGGTCCTCCAGTACCCCCAACAGCCCAACTCTGGTCCTTCAGTACCCCCAAACAGCCCAACTCTGGTCCTCCAGTACCCCCCCAACAGCCTGACCCTGGTCCTCCAGTACCCCCAACCCTGGTCCCCACCCCCAAACCTGGTCCTCCAGTACCCCCAACAGCCCAAATCTGGTCCTCCAGTACCCCCCACCCTGGTCCTCCAGTACCCCCCAACAGCCCAACTCTGGTCTTCCAGTACCCCCAACATCCCAACCCTGGTCCTTCAGTACCCCCAACTCTGCTCCTCCAGTACCCCACCTGGTCCTCCAGTATCCCCCAACATCCCAACCCTGGTCCTTCAGTACCCCCAACGCTGGTCCTCCGTACCCCCAACATCCCAACCCTGGTCCTCCAGTACCCCCCAACAGCCCAACTCTGGTCCTGGTACCCCCAACTCTGGTCCTCCTGTACCCCCCACCCTGGTCCTCCAGTACCCCCAACAGCCCAACTCTGGTCCTCAGTACCCCCAACAGCCCAACTCTGTTCCTCCAGTACCCCCCAACAGCCCAACCCTGGTCCTCCTGTACCCCCAACAGCCCAACTCTGGTCCTCCAGTACCCCCAACAGCCCAACCCTGGTCCTCCTGTACCCCACAACAGCCCAACCCTGGTCCTCCAGTACCCCCCCACCCTGGTCCTCCAGTACCCCCAACAGCCCAACCCTGGTCCTCCAGTACCCCCCAACAGCCCAACTCTGGTCCTCCAGTACCCCCAACAGCCCAACTCTGGTCCTCCAGTACCCCCAACTCTGGTCCTCCTGTACCCCCAACCCTGGTCCTGCTGTACCCCCAACTCTGGTCCTCCAGTACCTAACACTGGTCCTCCTGTACCCCCAACTCTGGTCCTCCAGTCCCCTAACTCTGGTCCTCCTGTACCCCCAACTCTGGTCCTCCAGCACCCCCAACATCCCAACTCTGGTCCTCCAGTACCCCCAACATCTCAACTCTGGTCCTCCAGTACCCCCAACATCCCAACTCTGGTCCTCCAGTACCCCCACCATCCCAACTCTGGTCCTCCAGTACCCCCAACAGCCCAACTCTGGTCCTCCAGTACCCCCAACATCCCAACTCTGGTCCTCCAGTACCCCCAACAGCCCAACTCTGGTCCTTCAGTAACCCCCAACAGCCCAACCCTGGTCCTCCAGTACCCCCAACCCTGGTCCTCCAGTACCCCCAACATCCCAACTCTGGTCCTCCAGTACCCCCAACATCCCAACTGTGGTCCTCCAGTAAACCCCAACATCCCAACTCTGGTCCTCCAGTACCCCCAACATCCCAACTCTGGTCCTCCAGTACCGCCCAACATCCCAACTCTGGTCCTCCAGTACCTCCAACATCCCAACTCTGGTCCTCCAGTACCCCCAACATCCCAACTCTGGTCTTCCAGTACCCCCGACAGCCCAACCCTGGTCCCCAGTACCCCCAACAGCCCAACACTGGTCCTCCAGTACCCCCAACATCCCAACTCTGGTCCTCCTGTACCCCCAACTCTGGTCCTCCAGTACCCCCAACAGCCCAACCCTGGTCCTCCAGTACCCCCCCAACATCCCAACTCTGGTCCTCCAGTACCCCCAAATCTGGTCCTCCTGTACCCCCAACCCTGGTCCTCCTGTACCCCCAACTCTGGTCCTGCAGTACCCCTAACTCTGGTCTTCCTGTACCCCCAACTCTGGTCCTCCAGTACCCCCAACAGCCCAACTCTGGTCCTCCAGTACCCCCAACAGCCCAACCCTGGTCCTCCAGTACCCCCAACAGCCCAACTCTGGTCCTCCAGTACCCCCAACATCCCAACTCTGGTCCTCCAGTACCCCCAACTCTGGTCCTCCAGTACCCCCAACAGCCCAACTCTGGTCCTACAGTACCCCCAACTCTGGTCCTCCTGTACCCCCAACTCTGGTCCTCCTGTACCCCAACATCCCAACCCTGATCCTCCAGTACCCCCAACATCCCAACCCTGGTCCTCCAGTACCCCCAACATCCCAACTCTGGTCCTCCAGTACCCCCAACAGCCCAACCCTGGTCCTCCAGTACCCCCCAACAGCCAAACTCTGGTCCTCCAGTACCCCCAACATCCCAACTCTGGTCCTCCAGTACCCCCAACTCTGGTCCTCCAGTACCCCCAACATCCCAACTCTGGTCCTCCAGTACCCCCAACTCTGGTCCTCCTGTACCCCCAACTCTGGTCCTCCTGTACCCCAACATCCCAACAATGGTCCTCCTGTACCCCCACATCCCAACTCTGGTCCTCCTGTACCCCAACATCCCAACCCTGATCCTCCAGTACCCCCAACATCCCAACCCTGATCCTCCAGTACCCCCAACATCCCAACCCTGATCCTCCAGTACCCCCAACCCCCAACCCTGATCCTTCAGTACCCCCAACATCCCAACCCTGATCCTCCAGTACCCCCAACATCCCAACCTGATCCTCCAGTACCCCCAACATCCCAACCCTGATCCTCCAGTACCCCCAACATCCCAAACCTGATCCTCCAGTACCCCCAACATCCCAACTATGGTCCTCCTGTACCCCCAACATCCCAACCCTGGTCCTCCTGTACCCCCAACATCCCAACCCTGATCCTCCAGTACCCCCAACATCCCAACTATGGTCCTCCTGTACCCCCAACATCCCAACCTGATCCTCCAGTACCCCCAACATCCCAACTCTGGTCCTCCTGTACCCCTAACTCTGGTCCTCCTGTACTCCCAACTCTGGTCCTCCTGTACCCCCAACTCTGGTCCTCCTGTACCCCCAACTATGGTCCTCCTGTACCCCCAACTATCCCCCAACTCTGGTCCTCCTGTACCCCCAACTATGGTCCTCCTGTACCCCCAACTCTAGTCCTCCAGTACCCCTAACTCTGGTCCTCCAGTACCCCTAACTCTGGTCCTCCATTACTCCCAACTCTGGTCCTCCTGTACCCCCAACTATGGTCCTCCTGTACCCCCAACTATGGTCCTCCTGTACCCCCAACCCAACCCCCAACTATGGTCCTCCTGTACCCCCCCCCCAACCCTGATCCTCCAGTACCCCCAACATCCCAACTATGGTCCTCCTGTACCCCCAACATCCCAACCCTGATCCTCCTGTACCCCCAACATCCCAACCCTGATCCTCCAGTACCCCCAACATCCCAACTATGGTCCTCTTGTACCCCCAACATCCCAACCCTGATCCTCCAGTACCCCCTAACATCCCAACCCTGGTCCTCCAGTACCCCCAACATCCCAACTCTGGTCCTCCAGTACCCCCAACATCCCAACTCTGGTCCTCCAGTACCCCCAACTCTGGTCCTCCAGTACCCCCAACATCCCAACTCTGGTCCTCCAGTACCCCCAACTCTGGTCCTCCTGTACCCCCAACTCTGGTCCTCCTGTACCCCAACATCCCAACTACGGTCCTCCTGTACCCCACATCCCAACTCTGGTCCTCCTGTACCCCAACATCCCAACCCTGATCCTCCAGTACCCCCAACATCCCAACCCTGATCCTCCAGTACCCCCAACATCCCAACCCTGGTCCTCCAGTACCCCCAACATCCCAACCCTGATCCTCCAGTACCCCCAACCCCCAACCCCTGATCCTTCAATACACCCCCAACATCCCAACTCTGATCCTCCAGTACCCCCAACATCCCAACTATCATCCTCCTGTACCCCCAACATCCCAACCCTGATCCTCCAGTACCCCCAACATCCCAACTCTGGTCCTCCTGTACCCCCAACTCTGGTCCTCCTGTACTCCCAACTCTGGTCCTTCAGTACCCCCAACTCTGGTCCTCCTGTACCCCCAACTATGGTCCTCCTGTACCCCCAACTCTGGTCCTCCTGTACCCCCAACTCTGGTCCTCCTGTACCCCCAACTATGGTCCTCCTGTACCCCCAACTCTAGTCCTCCAGTACCCTAACTCTGGTCCTCCAGTAACCCTAACTCTGGTCCTCCATTACTCCCAACTCTGGTCCTCCTGTACCCCCAACTATGGTCCTCCTGTACCCCCAACTATGGTCCTCCTGTACCCCCAACTCTGGCCCTCCTGTACCCCCAACATGGTCCTCCTGTACCCCCAACCCTGATCCTCCAGTACCCACAACATCCCAACTATGGTCCTCCTGTACCCCCAACATCCCAACCCTGATCCTCCAGTACCCCCAACATCCCACCCTGGTCCTCCAGTACCCCCAACATCCCAACCCTGATCCTCCAGTACCCCCAACATCCCAACCCTGGTCCTCCAGTACCCCCAACATCCCAACTATGGTCCTCCTGTACCCCCAACATCCCAACCCTGATCCTCCTGTACCCCCAACATCCCAACCCTGATCCTCCAGTACCCCCAACATCCCAACTCTGGTCCTCCTGTACCCCCAACATCCCAACCCTGATCCTCCAGTACCCCCAACATCCCAACTCTGGTCCTCCTGTACCCCTAACTCTGGTCCTCCTGTACTCCCAACTCTGGTCCTCCTGTACCCCCAACTCTGGTCCTCCTGTACCCCCAACTATGGTCCTCCTGTACCCCCAACTATGGTCCTCCTGTACCCCCAACTCTGGTCCTCCTGTACCCCCAACTATGGTCCCAACTCTGGTCCTCCAGTACCCCTAACTCTGGTCCTCCAGTACCCCTAACTCTGGTCCTCCAACATCCCAACTCTGGTCCTCCTGTACCCCCAGTATGGTCCTCCTGTACCCCCAACTCTGGTCCTCCTGTACCCCAACATCCCAACTGGTCCTCCTGTACCCCCACATCCCAACTCAATGGTCCTCCTGTACCCCAACATCCCAACCCTGGTCCTCCAGTACCCCCAACATCCCAACCCTGATCCTCCAGTACCCCCAACATCCCAACCCTGATCCTCCAGTACCCCCAACATCCCAACCCTGATCCTCCAGTACCCCCAACCCCCAACCCTGATCTTTCAGTACCCCCAACATCCCAACCCTGATCCTCCAGTACCCCCAACATCCCAACCCTGATCCTCCAGTACCCCCAACATCCCAACCCTGATCCTCCAGTACCCCCAACATCCCAACCCTGATCCCTCCAGTACCCCCAACATCCCAACTATGGTCCTCCTGTACCCCCAACATCCCAACCCTGATCCTCCTGTACCCCCAACATCCCAACCCTGATCCTCCAGTACCCCCAACATCCCAACTATGGTCCTCCTGTACCCCCCCAACATCCCAACCCTGATCCTCCAGTACCCTAACTCCCTCCAACATCCCAACTCTGGTCCTCCTGTACCCCTAACTCTGGTCCTCCTGTACTCCCCAACTCTGGTCCTCCTGTACCCCCAACTCTGGTCCTCCTGTACCCCCAACTATGGTCCTCCTGTGACCCCCAACTATGGTCCTCCTGTACCCCCAACATCCCAACTCTGGTCCTCCTGTACCCCCAACCCCAACTATGGTCCTCCTGTACCCCCAACATCCCATCCCTGATCCTCCAGTACCCCCAACATCCCAACAAGGTCCTACAGTACCCCCAACTCTGGTCCTCCTGTACCCCCAACTCTGGTCCTTCTGTACCCCAACATCCCAACTATGGTCCTCCTGTACCCCCACATCCCAACTCTGGTCCTCCTGTACCCCAACATCCCAACCCTGATCCTCCAGTACCCCCAACATCCCACCCTGGTCCTCCAGTACCCCCAACATCCCAACCCTGGTCCTCCAGTACCCCCAACAGCCCAACATCCCAGTACCCCCAACATCCCAACTCTGGTCCTCCAGTACCCCCAACATCCCAACCCTGGTCCTCCAGTACCCCCAACATCCCCTCCTGATCCTCCTCTGGTCTCAACATCCCAACCCTGATCCTCCAGTACCCCCAACATCCCAACTATGGTCCTCCTGTACCCCCAACATCCCAACCCTGATCCTCCTGTACCCCCAACATCCCAACCCTGATCCTCCAGTACCCCCAACATCCCAACTATGGTCCTCCTGTACCCCCAACATCCCACCCTGATCCTCCAGTACCCCCAACATCCCAACTCTGGTCCTCCAGTACCCCCTAACTCTGGTCCTCCCTACCCCAACCTGGTCCTCCTGTACCCCCAACTCGCAGCCCTGGTCCTCCTGTACCCCCAACATCCCAACTATGGTCCTCCTGTACCCCCAACATCCCAACCCTGGTCCTCCAGTACCCCCAACATCCCAACTCTGGTCCTCCAGTACCCCCAACTCTGGTCCTCCAGTACCCCCAACTCTGGTCCTTCTGTCCAACATCCCAACTCTGGTCCTCCTGTACCCCACATCCCAACTCTGGTCCTCCTGTACCCCCAACAACCCTGGTCCTCCAGTCCCAACTCTGGTCCTCCAGTACCCCCAACACTCTGGTCCTCCTGTACCCCCCCCCAACCCTGGTCCTCCAGTACCCCCAACATCCCAACTATGGTCCTCCTGTACCCCCAACATCCCAACCCTGATCCTCCTGTACCCCCAACATCGCAACCCTGATCCTCCAGTACCCCCAACATCCCAACTATGGTCCTCCTGTACCCCCAACATCCCAACCCTGATCCTCCAGTACCCCCAACATCCCAACTCTGGTCCTCCTGTACCCCCTAACTCTGGTCCTCCTGTACTCCCAACTCTGGTCCTCCTGTACCCCCAACATCCCAACTCTTGCCCTCCTGTACCCCCAACTATGGTCCTCCAGTACCCCCAACATCCCATGGTCCTCCTGTACCCCCAACATCCCAACTCTGGTCCTCCAGTACCCCCAACCCCAACTCTGGTCCTCCAGTACCCCCAACATCCCAACTCTGGTCCTCCAGTACCCCCTAACTCTGGTCCTCCAGTACCCCCAACATCCCAACTCTGGTCCTCCTGTACCCCCAACTCTGGTCCTCCTGTACTCCCACCTCTGGTCCTCCTGTACCCCCAACCCTGGTCCTCCTGTACCCCCAACTCTGGTCCTCCTGTACCCCCAACTATGTTCCTCCAGTACCCCCAACCCTGATCCTCCAGTACCCCCAACATCCCAACCCTGATCCTCCAGTACCCCCAACATCCCAACCCTGATCCTCCAGTACCCCCAACATCCCAACTATGGTCCTCCAGCACCCCCAACATCCCAACCCTGGTCCTCCTGTACCCCCAACATCCCAACCCTGATCCTCCAGTACCCCCCAACATCCCAACTCTGGTCCTCCTGTACCCCTAACTCTGGTCCTCCTGTACCCCCTAACTCTGGTCCTCCTGTACTCCCAACTCTGGTCCTCCTGTACCCCCAACTCTGGTCCTCCTGTACCCCCAACTATGGTCCTCCTGTACCCCCAACTATGGTCCTCCTGTACCCCCAACTCTGGTCCTCCTGTACCCCCAACTATGGTCCTCCTGTACCCCAACTCTAGTCCTCCAGTACCCCTAACTCTGGTCCTCCAGTACCCCTAACTCTGGTCCTCCATTACTCCCAACTCTGGTCCTCCTGTACCCCCAACTATGGTCCTCCTGTACCCCCAACTCTGGTCCTCCTGTACAATGGTCCTCCTGTACCCCCAACTCTGGTCCTCCTGTACCCCCAACTATGGTCCTCCTGTACCCCCAACCCTGATCCTCCAGTACCCCCAACATCCCAACTATGGTCCTCCTGTACCCCCAACATCCCAACCCTGATCCTCCTGTACCCCCAACATCGCAACCCTGATCCTCCAGTACCCCCAACATCCCAACTATGGTCCTCCTGTACCCCCAACATCCCAACCCTGATCCTCCAGTACCCCCAACATCCCAACTCTGGTCCTCCTGTACCCCCCTAACTCTGGTCCTCCTGTACTCCCAACTCTGGTCCTCCTGTACTCCCAACTCTTGTCCTCCTGTACCCCCAACTATGGTCCTCCTGTACCCCCAACTATGGTCCTCCTGTACCCCCAACTCTGGTCCTCCTGTACCCCCAACTATGGTCCTCCTGTACCCCCAACTCTGGTCCTCCAGTACCCCTAACTCTGGTCCTCCTGTACTCCCAACTCTGGTCCTCCTGTACCCCAACTCTGGTCCTCCTGTACTCCCACCTCTGGTCCTCCTGTACCCCCAACCCTGGTCCTCCTGTACCCCCAACCCTGGTCCTCCTGTACCCCCAACTCTGGTCCTCCTGTACCCCCAACTATGTTCCTCCAGTACCCCCAACCCTGATCCTCCAGTACCCCCAACATCCCAACCCTGATCCTCCAGTACCCCCAACATCCCAACCCTGATCCTCCAGTACCCCCAACATCCCAACTATGGTCCTCCAGCACCCCCAACATCCCAACTATGGTCCTCCTGTACCCCCAACATCCCAACCCTGATCCTCCAGTACCCCCAACATCCCAACTCTGGTCCTCCTGTACCCCTAACTCTGGTCCTCCTGTACCCTAACTCTGGTCCTCCTGTACTCCCAACTCTGGTCCTCCTGTACCCCCAACTCTGGTCCTCCTGTACCCCCAACCCTGGTCCTCCAGTACCCCCTAACTCTGGTCCTCCTGTACTCCCAACTCTGGTCCTCCTGTACCCCCAACCCTGGTCCTCCAGTACCCCCAACTCTGGTCCTCCAGTACCCCTAACTCTGGTCCTCCTGTACCCCCAACCCTGGTCCTCCAGTACCCCTAACTCTGGTCCTCCTGTACTCCCAACTCTGGTCCTCCTGTACCCCCAACCCTGGTCCTCCAGTACCCCCAGGGCTGGGAAACACTGGTTTACAGCATGTTCTATATTTACATCAACAACATGTTGACATTTCTAAGGAATATGGACCTTTTTGACTTGATTGAGCTGTGTGTGTATTTTAAATCCAAATGCTGTTTATTTAGTAAATACTTTAGTTAGATGACCAGCGTTGTATTTGTTGTTGTACATTATTAGACCAGTTGTAAAATAATAGCTACATGATATAAGTCACATCAACCCTTCATGGTTGTTCAGTCGGGTCACATCTATTCTCTTCACTTTACTCAATGTCTTGATTCACAAAGGGAACAACAGTGTCCTAGTTGAAGGGAGAGAAGTTCAGGGCAGAACTAAAGTTTACTATAACAAACCTCATCTTTTAAAGGTAATAGATTGGGAGTCAGATTGGGAGTCAGCCTTAACCCATTATTATAACCCTGACCCCCAAAGGAAAGACCACTATGAGATGGTAGACAGGAAAACATACTAACCCTTTGTTTTGTGATGGTAAAACAATTAAATGGTGTTGTAATGTGTGGGTCATTGCTGTCTATGCGAAATGCTGTAGTTAGTATCTCTGAAGCTGGATGCATCATTGTAGTAATGTGTTTAAAATGTGTATATACGGTATTTTTGATATTAGAAATACTGTACCTCACGTGCGACTTGTAATAAGACAAAACAATTATAAACATGTTTATCTGACTCCAGAAAGATAACAAATACCAGAAACTATGGTTGAGTTACAGTACAATATACCAGAAACTATGGTTGAGTTACAGTACAATATACCAGAAACTATGGTTGAGTTACAGTACAATATACCAGAAACTATGGTTGAGTTACAGTACAATATACCAGAAACTATGGTTGAGTTACAGTACAATATACCAGAAACTATGGTTGAGTTACAGTACAATATACCAGAAACTATGGTTGAGTTACAGTACAATATACCAGAAACTATGGTTGAGTTACAGTACAATATACCAGAAACTATGGTTGAGTTACAGTAATAGACAATGAAGAAAGGGCTGAGAATGGATTACAATATACCAGTGGATTTAATTACTTCACCACCTCACATACAAGTCATTAATAATAAGCTACAAGTCATTAATAACAAGCTACAAGTCATTAAACATAAGGTACACATCATTAATAATAAGCTACAAGTCATTAATAATAAGCTACAAGTCATTAAACATAAGCTACAAGTCATTAAACATAAGCTACAAGTCATTAAACATAAGCTAAAAGTCATAAAACATAAGCAACAAGTCATTAATAATAAGCTACAAGTCATTAAACATAAGCTACAAGTCATTAATAATAAGCTACAAGTCATTAATAATAAGCTACATGTCATGAATAATAAGCTACAAGTCATTAATAATAAGCTACAAGTCAGAAAGCATAAGCTACAAGTCATTAATAATAAGCTACAAGTCAGAAAGCATAAGCTACAAGTCATTAATAATAAGCTACAAGTCATTAATAATAAGCTACAAGTCATTAATAATAAGCTACAAGTCATTAATAATAGACATCCATACAGACAGCATCAGAGTTATCCTCAGTTACCACAGAGATCAGACATCCATACAGACAGCATCAGAGTTATCCTCAGTTACCACAGAGATCACACATCCATACAGACAGCATCAGAGTTATCCTCAGTTACCACAGAGATCACACATCCAAACAGACCAAGGAGATGATCGTGGACTTCAGGAAACAGCAGAGGGAGCACCCCCCTATCCACATCGACAGGACAGCCTACAGGGAGGGGGTGAGGGCCCTCACCTCCTACAACAGAAACAGCAGAGGGAGCACCCCCCTATCCACATCGACAGGACAGCCTACAGGGAGGGGGTGAGGGCCCTCACCTCCTACAACAGAAACAGCAGAGGGAGCACCCCTATCCACATCGACAGGACAGTAGTGGAGAGGGTACACATCACGGACAAGCTGAAATGGTCCACCCACACAGACAGCGTTGTGAAGAAGGCGCAGCAGCGCCTCTTCAACCTCAGGAGGCTGAAGAATTTCGGCTTGTCACCAAAAGCACTCACAAACTTCTACAGATGCACAATCGAGAGCATCCTGTCGGGCTGTATCACCGCCTGGTACGGCAACTGCTCCGCCCACAACCGTAAGGCTCTCCAGAGGGTAGTGAGGTCTATACAACGCATCACCGGGGGCAAACTACCTAACCTCCAGGACACCTACACCACCCGATGTCACAGGAAGGCCATAAAGATCACCAAGGACAACAACCACCCGAGCCACTGCCTGTTCACCCCGCTATCATCCAGAAGGCGAGGTCAGTACAGGTGCATCAAAGCTGGGACCGAGAGACTGAAAAACAGCTTCTTTCTCAAGGCCATCAGACTGTTAAACAGCCACCACTAACATTGAGTGGCTGCTGCCAACACATTGACTCAACTCCAGCCACTTTAATAATGGAAATTGATGGAAAAAATGTATCAGTAGCCACATTAAACAATGCTACTTAATATAATGTTTACATACCCTACATGTCATGTGTATAGATATCATCTGTATAGATATCATCTACTGCATCTTGCCATCTTTATGTAATACATGTATCACTAGCCACTTTAAACTATGCCACTTTTATGTTTACAAACCCTACATTACTCATCTCATATGTATATACTGTACTCTATACCATCTACTGCATCTTGCCTATGCCGCTCTGTACCATCACTCACTCATATATCTTTATGTACATATTCTTTATCCCTTTACACTTGTGTGTATAAGGTAGCGTTGTGGAATTGTTAGGTTAGATTACTCGTTGGTTACTACTGCATTGTCGGAACTAGAAGCACAAGCATTTCGCTACACTCGCATTAACATCTGCTAACCATGTGTATGTGACAAATAAAATAAATAATACATTTTATTTTATTTTATTTGTCATGTGTTGCTGCCTTTCTACGTTAGGTCTCTCTTTATGTAGTATTGTGTAGTCTCTCTTGTCGTGATGTGTGTTTTGTCCTATATTTATGTTATTTATTTATTTAATTATTTCTTTAAATCCCAGGCCCCATCCCCGCAGGAGGTATTTTGCCTTTTGGTAGGCCGTCATTGAAAATACGTTTTGTTCTTAACTGACTTGCCTCTTAAATAAAGGTCAAAGAAATGAACTAAATAGACTTCCAGTCATTGTGCTTATTAGCATTGGCATTGTAGTGTATTAGCACCGAACAGGAAGAGGCACCATCTCCTTATTAGCATTGGCATTGTAGTGTATTAGCACCGAACAGGAAGAGGCACCATCTCCTTATTAGCATTGGCATTGTAGTGTATTAGCACCGAACAGGAAGAGTCACCATCTCCTTATTAGCATTGGCATTGTAGTGTATTAGCACCGAACAGGAAGAGTCACCATCTTCTTATTAGCATTGGCATTGTAGTGTATTAGCACCGAACAGGAAGAGGCACCATCTTCTTATTAGCATTGGCATTGTAGTGTATTAGCACCGAACAGGAAGAGGCACCATCTTCTTATTAGCATTGGCTTTGTAGTGTATTAGCACCGAACAGGAAGAGGCACCATCTTCTTATTAGCATTGGCTTTGTAGTGTATTAGCACCGAACAGGAAGAGGCACCATCTTCTTATTAGCATTGGCATTGTAGTGTATTAGCACCGAACAGGAAGAGGCACCATCTTCTTATTAGCATTGGCTTTGTAGTGTATTAGCACCAAACAAGAAGAGGCACCATCTTCTTATTAGCATTGGCTTTGTAATGTATTAGCACCGAACAGGAAGAGGCACCATCTTCTTATTAGCATTGGCTTTGTAGTGTATTAGCACCGAACAGGAAGAGGCACCATCTTCTTATTAGCATTGGCATTGTAGTGTATTAGCACCGAACAGGAAGAGGCACCATCTTCTTATTAGCATTGGCATTGTAGTGTATTAGCACCGAACAGGAAGAGGCACCATCTTCTTATTAGCATTGGCTTTGTAGTGTATTAGCACCGAACAGGAAGAGGCACCATCTTCTTATTAGCATTGGCTTTGTAGTGTATTAGCACCGAACAGGAAGAGGCACCATCTTCTTATTAGCATTGGCATTGTAGTGTATTAGCACCGAACAGGAAGAGGCACCATCTTCTTATTAGCATTGGCTTTGTAGTGTATTAGCACTTTGAACAGGAAGAGGCACCATCTTCTTATTAGCATTGGCTTTGTAGTGTATTAGCACCGAACAGGAAGAGGCACCATGTCTTATTAGCATTGGCTTTGTAATGTATTAGCACCGAACAGGAAGAGCACCATCTTCTTATTAGCATTGGCTTTGTAGTGTATTAGCACCGAACAGGAAGAGGCACCATCTTCTTATTAGCATTGGCATTGTAGTGTATTAGCACCGAACAGGAAGAGGCACCATCTTCTTATTAGCATTTATTAGCACCGAACAGGAAGCATTGGCATTGTAGTGTATTAGCACCGAACAGGAAGAGGCACCATCTTCTTATTAGCATTGGCTTTGTAGTGTATTAGCACCGAACAGGAAGAGGCACCATCTTCTTATTAGCATTGGCTTTGTAGTGTATTAGCACCGAACAGGAAGAGGCACCATCTTCTTATTAGCATTGGCATTGTAGTGTATTAGCACCGAACAGGAAGAGGCACCATCTTCTTATTAGCATTGGCATTGTAGTGTATTAGCACCGAACAGGAAGAGGCACCATCTTCTTATTAGCATTGGCTTTGTAGTGTATTAGCACCGAACAGGAAGAGGCACCATCTTCTTATTAGCATTGGCATTGTAGTGTATTAGCACCGAACAGGAAGAGGCACCATCTTCTTATTAGCATTGGCTTTGTAGTGTATTAGCACCGAACAGGAAGAGGCACCATCTTCTTATTAGCATTGGCATTGTAGTGTATTAGCACCGAACAGGAAGAGGCACCATCTTCTTATTAGCATTGGCTTTGTAGTGTATTAGCACCGAACAGGAAGAGGCACCATCTTCTTATTAGCATTGGCTTTGTAGTGTATTAGCACCGAACAGGAAGAGGCACCATCTTCTTATTAGCATTGGCTTTGTAGTGTATTAGCACCGAACAGGAAGAGGCACCATCTTCTTATTAGCATTGGCATTGTAGTGTATTAGCACCGAACAGGAAGAGGCACCATCTTCTTATTAGCATTGGCTTTGTAGTGTATTAGCACCGAACAGGAAGAGGCACCATCTTCTTATTAGCATTGGCATTGTAGTGTATTAGCACCGAACAGGAAGAGGCACCATCTTCTTATTAGCATTGGCTTTGTAGTGTATTAGCACCGAACAGGAAGAGGCACCATCTTCTTATTAGCATTGGCTTTGTAGTGTATTAGCACCGAACAGGAAGAGGCACCATCTTCTTATTATCATTGGCATTGTAGTGTATTAGCACCGAACAGGAAGAGGCACCATCTTCTTATTAGCATTGGCATTGTAGTGTATTAGCACCGAACAGGAAGAGGCACCATCTTCGGCGAGGTTCGTGACATTATTAGCATTGCCTTGTGAAACTACAGTTGGAAGTTTACATACACTTAGGTTGGAATCATTAAAACTAATTTTTCAACCACTCCACAAATTTCTTGTTAACAAACTATAGTTTTGGCAAGTCGGTTAGGACATCTACTTTGTGCACGACAACAATTCTTTACAGACAGATTATTTCACTTATAATTCACTGTATCACAATTCCAGTGGGTCAGAAGTTTACATACACTAAGTTGACTGTGCCTTTAAACAGCTTGGAAAATTCCAGAAAATGATGTCATGGCTTTAGAAGCTTCTGATAGGCTAATTGACATAATTTGAGTCAATTGGAGATGTACCTGTGGATGTATTTCAATGCCTACCTTCAAACTCAGTGCCTCTTTGCTTGACATCATGGGAAAATCAAAAGAAATCAGCCAAGACCTCAGAAAAAATATTGTAGACCTCCACAAGTCTCCACAAGTCATCCTTGGGAGCAATTTCCAAACACCTGAAGGAACCACGTTCATCTGTACAGACAATAGTGCGCAAGTATAAATACCAAGGAACCACGCAGCCGTCATACCGCTCAGGAAGGAGACACGTTCTGTCTCCTAGAGATGAATGTACTTTGGTGCGAAAAGTGCATATCAATCCCAGAACAACAGCAAAGGACCTTGTGAAGATGCTGGAGGAAACAGGTACAAAAATATCTATATCCACAGTAAAACAAGTCCTATATCGACATAACCTGAATGGCCGCTCAGCAAGGAAGAAGCCACTGCTCCAAAACCGCCATAGAAAAGCCAGACTATGGTTTGCAACTGCACATGGGGACAAAGATCGTACTTTTTTGGAGAAATGTCCTCTGGTCTGATGAAACAAAAATAGAACTGTTTGGCCATAACGGTCAATGTTATGTTTGGAGGAAAAAGATGGATGCTTGCAAGCCGAAGAACACCACCCCAAATCAAATCAAATCAAATCAAATTTTATTTGTCACATACACATGGTTAGCAGATGTTAATGAGTGTAGCGAAATGCTTGTGCTTCTAGTTCCGACAATGCAGTAATAACCAACAAGTAATCTAACTAACAATTCCAAAACTACTGTCTTATACACAGTGTAAGGGGATAAAGAATATGTACATAAGGATATATGAATGAGTGATGGTACAGAGCAGCATAGGCAAGATACAGTAGATGATACTGAGTGCAGTATATACATATGAGATGAGTATGTAAACCAAGTGGCATAGTTAAAGTGGCTAGTGATACATGTATTACATAAGGATGCAGTCGATGATATAGAGTACAGTATCTACGTATGCATATGAGATGAATAATGTAGGGTAAGTAACATTATATAAGGTAGCATTGTTTAAAGTGGCTAGTGATATATTTACATCATTTCCCATTATTAAAGTGGCTGGAGTTGAGTCAGTGTCATTGACAGTGTGTTGGCAGTAGCCAACCGTGAAGCACAGGGGTGGCAGCATCATGTTGTGGGGTGCTTTGCTGCAGGAGGGACTGGTGCAGTTCACAAAATAGATGGCGTCATGAGGAGAGAAAATTATGTGGATATATTGAAGCAACATCTCAAGACATCAGTCAGGAAGTTAAAGCTTGGTCGCAAATGGGTCTTCCAAATGGACAATGTCCCCAAGCCTACTTCCAAAGTTGTGGAAAAATGGCTTAAGGACAACAAAGTCAAGGTATTGGAGTGGCCATCACAAAGCCCTGACCTCAATCCTATAGAACATTTGTGGGCAGAACTGAAAAAGCGTGTGCGAGCGAGGAGGCCTACAAACCTGACTCAGTTACACCAGCTCTGTCAGGTGGTACGGGTCAAAATTCACCCAACTTATTGTGGGAAGCTTGTGGAAGGCTACCCGAAACATTTGACCCAAGTTAAACAATTTAAAGGCAATGCTAGCAAATACTAATTGAGTGTATGTAAACTTCTGACCCACTGGGAATGTGATGAAAGAAATAAAAGCTGAAATAAATCATTCTCTCTACTATTATTCTGACATTTCACATTCTTAAAATAAAGTGGTGATCCTAACTGACCTAAAACAGGGAATTTTTACTGGGATTAAATGTCAGGAATTGTGAAAAACTGAGTTTAAAAGTATTTGGCTAAGGTGAATGTAAACTTCCAACTTCAACTGTACCTCTAACGTCTTTCATACTGGACACAGAGACATACAAATGGTATCCACAAGTCCATCTGACTCTGGGTCAACACAACACTAACATGTTGTTACATAGACAGTGATGGAGGCTAGGTGGAGCAGCTCCCTGGTAACAACACTAACATGTTGTTACATAGACAGTGAAGGAGGCTAGGTTGAGCAGCTCCCTGGTAACAACATAACACTAACATGTTGTTACATAGACAGTGAAGGAGGCTAGGTGGAGAGCTCCCTAGTAACAACATAACACTAACATGTTGTTACATAGACAGTGACGGAGGCTAGGTGGAGCAGCTCTGTAGCAGTTCCCTGTATGTACAGAGACACTTGACCTGTAGTTTGCTCATCTCCTCTGCTCCTCCCTCCACCTGTGACATCACAGGTTTAATCCGCCTTTTATCCCCCACCCCACACCGTCTCCACCTGCTAGCAGCACAAAGATATATTTATCTGCCAGTAATGAGCCATGAGCCCTGGGAGAGAGTCCTGACTAACAGGTGGTCTAACACTAGGAAATACACATCACCCTCATTATCAACACACCTGCTGCGTCTAATGTGGATCCAGTAAACGATATCTGTTCATCGTTCTCTGGAATAGCTTGGGGGTAAGCTTTCTCTATTGATTCAACCAAACTCATTTTATAACATTGCTATGGGCACAGCCAATCGATTACACTTCTGCTTTACATTTTTAAAAATGTTACAGGCTCTTATCCAGGGCCACTTACAGTTGTTAGTGGATACATTTCTTTACAGGCTCTTATCCAGGGCCACTTACAGTTGTTAGTGGATACATTACTTTACAGGCTCTTATCCAGGGCCACTTACAGTTGTTAGTGGATACATTTCTTTACAGGCTCTTATCCAGGGCCACTTACAGTTGTTAGTGGTTACATTTCTTTACAGGCTCTTATCCAGGGCCACTTACAGTTGTTAGTGGATACATTTCTTTACAGGCTCTTATCCAGGGCCACTTACAGTTGTTAGTGGTTACATTTCTTTAAGGTGTCTACCCTTCACTGTTCCTGTTAACAACTACCCTTCACTGTTCCTGTGTCCACCCTTCACTGTTCCTGTGTCCACCCTTCACTGTTCCTGTGTCTACCCTTCACTGTTCCTGTGTCTACCCTTCACTGTTCCTGTGTCTACCCTTCACTGTTCCTGTTAACAACTACCCTTCACTGTTCCTGTGTCTACCCTTCACTGTTCCACTGTTCCTGTGTCTACCCTTCACTGTTCCTGTGTCTACCCTTCACTGTTCCTGTGTCTACCCTTCACTGTTCCTGTGTCTACCCTTCACTGTTCCTGTGTCTACCCTTCACTGTTCCTGTGTCTACCCTTCACTTCCACTACCCTTCACCTGTGTCTACCCTTCACTGTTCCTGTGTCTACCCTTCACTGTTCCTGTGTCTACCCTTCACTGTTCCTGTGTCTACCCTTCACTGTTCCTGTGTCTACCCTACCCTTCACTGTTCCTGTGTCTACCCTTCACTGTTCCTGTGTCTACCCTTCACCCTTCCTGTGTCTACCCTTCACTGTTCCTGTGTCTACCCTTCACTGTTCCTGTGTCTACCCTTCACTGTTCCTGTGTCTACCCTTCACTGTTCCTGTGTCTACCCTTCACTGTTCCTGTGTCTACCCTTCACTGTTCCTGTGTCTACCCTTCACTGTTCCTGTGTCTACCCTTCACTGTTCCTGTGTCTACCCTTCACTGTTCCTGTGTCTACCCTTCACTGTTCCTGTGTCTACCCTTCACTGTTCCTGTGTCTACCCTTCACTGTTCCTGTGTCTACCCTTCACTGTTCCTGTGTCCACCCTTCACTGTTCCTGTGTCTACCCTTCACTGTTCCTGTGTCTACCCTTCACTGTTCCTGTGTCCACCCTTCACTGTTCCTGTGTCTACCCTTCACTGTTCCTGTTAACAACTACCCTTCACTGTTCCTGTGTCTACCCTTCACTGTCCTACTTTCCCCCTTGAGGACAATAAAGAGATCATGTCATATCATATGATTAGTCCTCATGAGCCTGTCATAACTCATATGTACTGTATCTCCTCCTATTTACTTTAATTAATCATTTGTGGTCAGTCTTGTTTGTTACAGAGCGCTGACCTCATAAGTAATAACCTATGCTGTCTTGTTGTCCTGATGCTCTGTATCAGCTGGCCTCATAAGTAATAACCTATGCTGTCTTGTTGTCCTGATGCTCTGTATTAGTTGACCTCATAAGCAGTCCATGTTGCTTTTATAAAATCTCTCCTGAACAGACACACACAACATAGGACGGTATTGTCTGACAACAGACACACAGAACGGTATCATCTGACAACAGACACACCAGACATAGGACGCTATCGTCTGACAACAGACACACAGAACACAGGACGGTATCGTCTGACAACAGACACACCAGACATAGGATGGTATCGTCTGACAACAGACACACCAGACAGAGGACGGCATCGTCTGACAACAGACACACCAGACATAGGACGGTATCGTCTGATAACAGACACACAGAACGGTATCGTCTGACAACAGACATACCAGACATAGGACGGCATCGTCTGACAACAAACACACCAGGGAGAGGACGGCATCGTCTGACAACAGACACACAGAACATAGGATGGTATCGTCTGACAACAGACACACCAGACATAGGACGGTATCGTCTGACAACAGACACACAGAACATAGGACGGTATCGTCTGACAACAGACACACCGAACAGGATGGTATCGTCTGATACACATGACCAGAGCCTAACGTGATACCAGGTAGACAGGTGATACCTGGGTTCCTCAGGTAGGATGATCCCAACTTTAACAGGGGTGTTAGGCTCTGGTCATGTGATACCAGGTAGACAGGTGATACCTGGGTTCCTCAAGGGAGGATGATCCCAACTTTAACAGGGTGTAAGGCTCTGGTCATGTGATACCAGGTAGACAGGTGATACCTGGGCTCTGGTCATGTGATACCAGGAAGACAGGTGATACCTGGGGTACTTAAGGCAGGATGATCCCAACTTTAACAGGGGTGTTAGGCTCTGGTCATGTGATACCAGGTAGACAGGTGATACCTGGGGTCCTTAAGGTAGGATGATCCCAACTTTAACAGGGGTGTAAAGGCTCTGGTCATGTGATACCAGGTAGACAGGTGATACCTGGGGTCCTTAAGGTAGGATGATCCCAACTTTAACAGGGGTGTTAGGCTCTGGTCATGTGATACCAGGTAGACAGGTGATACCTGGGGTCCTTAAGGTAGGATGATCCCAACTTTAACAGGGGTGTAAAGGCTCTGGTCATGTGATACCAGGTAGACAGGTGATACCTGGGGTCCTTAAGGTAGGATGATCCCAACTTTAACAGGGGTGTTAGGCTCTGGTCATGTGATACCAGGTAGACAGGTGATACATGGACTCCTTAAGGTAGGATGATCCCAACTTTAACAGGGGTGTAAAGGCTCTGGTCATGTGATACCAGGTAGACAGGTGATACCTGGGTCTGGTCATGTGATACCAGGTAGACAGGTGATACCTGGGTCTGGTCATGTGATACCAGGTAGACAGGTGATACATGGACTCCTTAAGGTAGGATGATCCCAACTTTAACAGGGGTGTAAAGGCTCTGGTCATGTGATACAAGGTAGACAGGTGATACCTGGGCTCTGGTCATGTGATACCAGGTAGACAGGTGATACATGGACTCCTTAAGGTAGGATGATCCCAACTTTAACAGGGGTGTAAAGGCTCTGGTCATGTGATACAAGGTAGACAGGTGATACCTGGGCTCTGGTCATGTGATACCAGGTAGACAGGTGATACATGGACTCCTTAAGGTAGGATGATCCCAACTGTTTTCTGTATGATCTACTGATTCTACTTTCATTCTTTCCAGGGTCATGAAACTGAATCCACATCAAGCTCCGTTATATGTAAGTATTACGACTGGTGCTTGATCCCATGAAGTGTGTGAATGGGTCTGGGGAGGCTGTAGTGTGTGAATAGGGTCTGGGGAGGCTGTAGTGTGTGAATAGGGTCTGGGGAGGCTGTAGTGTGTGAATAGGGTCTGGGGAGGCTGTAGTGTGTGAATAGGGTCTGGGGTGGCTGTAGTGTGTGAATAGGGTCTGGGGAGGCTGTAGTGTGTGAATAGGGTCTGGGGTGGCTGTAGTGTGTGAATAGGGTCTGGGGAGGCTGTAGTGTGTGAATAGGGTCTGGGGAGGCTGTAGTGTGTGAATAGGGTCTGGGGTGGCTGTAGTGTGTGATAGGGTCTGGGGAGGCTGTAGTGTGTGAATAGGGTCTGGGGAGGCTGTAGTGTGTGAATAGGGTCTGGGGAGGCTGTAGTGTGTGAATAGGGTCTGGGGTGGCTGTAGTGTGTGAATAGGGTCTGGGGTGGCTGTAGTGTGTGAATAGGGTCTGGGGAGGCTGTAGTGTGTGAATAGGGTCTGGGGAGGCTGTAGTGTGTGAATAGGGTCTGGGGTGGCTGTAGTGTGTGAATAGGGTCTGGGGTGGCTGTAGTGTGTGAATAGGGTCTGGGGAGGCTGTAGTGTGTGAATAGGGTCTGGGGAGGCTGTAGTGTGTGAATAGGGTCTGGGGAGGCTGTAGTGTGTGAATAGGGTCTGGGGAGGCTGTAGTGTGTGAATAGGGTCTGGGGTGGCTGTAGTGTGTGAATAGGGTCTGGGGTGGCTGTAGTGTGTGAATAGGGTCTGGGGAGGCTGTAGTGTGTGAATAGGGTCTGGGGAGGCTGTAGTGTGTGAATAGGGTCTGGGGAGGCTGTAGTGTGTGAATAGGGTCTGGGGTGGCTGTAGTGTGTGAATAGGGTCTGGGGTGGCTGTAGTGTGTGAATAGGGTCTGGGGTGGCTGTAGTGTGTGAATAGGGTCTGGGGTGGCTGTAGTGTGTGAATAGGGTCTGGGGAGGCTGTAGTGTGTGAATAGGGTCTGGGGAGGCTGTAGTGTGTGAATAGGGTCTGGGGTGGCTGTAGTGTGTGAATAGGGTCTGGGGTGGCTGTAGTGTGTGAATAGGGTCTGGGGAGGCTGTAGTGTGTGAATAGGGTCTGGGGTGGCTGTAGTGTGTGAATAGGGTCTGGGGTGGCTGTAGTGTGTGAATAGGGTCTGGGGAGGCTGTAGTGTGTGAATAGGGTCTGGGGAGGCTGTAGTGTGTGAATAGGGTGGGGAGGCTAGTGTGTGAATAGGGTCTGGGGAGGCTGTAGTGTGTGAATAGGGTCTGTGGTGAATAGGGTCTGGGGTGGCTGTGTGTGAATAGGGTCTGGGGTGGGCTGTAGTGTGTGAATAGGGTCTGGGGAGGCTGTAGTGTGTGAATAGGGTCTGGGGGAGGCTGTAGTGTGTGAATAGGGTCTGGGGAGGCTGTAGTGTGTGAATAGGGTCTGGGGAGGCTGTAGTGTGTGAATAGGGTCTGGGGAGGCTGTAGTGTGTGAATAGGGTCTGGGGTGGCTGTAGTGTGTGAATAGGGTCTGGGGAGGCTGTAGTGTGTGAATAGGGTCTGGGGAGGCTGGGAGGCTGTAGTGTGTGAATAGGGTCTGGGTGAATAGGGTCTGGGGTGGCTGTAGTGTGTGAATAGGGTCTGGGGTGGCTGTAGTGTGTGAATAGGGTCTGGGGAGGCTGTAGTGTGTGAATAGGGTCTGGGGAGGCTGTAGTGTGTGAATAGGGTCTGGGGTGGCTGTAGTGTGTGAATAGGGTCTGGGGTGGCTGTAGTGTGTGAATAGGGTCTGGGGAGGCTGTAGTGTGTGAATAGGGTCTGGGGTGGCTGTAGTGTGTGAATAGGGTCTGGGGTGGCTGTAGTGTGTGAATAGGGTCTGGGGAGGCTGTAGTGTGTGAATAGGGTCTGGGGTGGCTGTAGTGTGTGAATAGGGTCTGGGGAGGCTGTAGTGTGTGAATAGGGTCTGGGGAGGCTGTAGTGTGTGAATAGGGTCTGGGGAGGCTGTAGTGTGTGAATAGGGTCTGGGGTGGCTGTAGTGTGTGAATAGGGTCTGGGGTGGCTGTAGTGTGTGAATAGGGTCTGGGGAGGCTGTAGTGTGTGAATAGGGTCTGGGGTGGCTGTAGTGTGTGAATAGGGTCTGGGGAGGCTGTAGTGTGTGAATAGGGTCTGGGGTGGGTGTGTGTGAATAGGGTCTGGGGTGGCTGTAGTGTGTGAATAGGGTCTGGGGAGGCTGTAGTGTGTGAATAGGGTCTGGGGTGGCTGTAGTGTGTGAATAGGGTCTGGGGTGGGTGTAGGTGTGAATAGGGTCTGGGGAGGCTGTAGTGTGTGAATAGGGTCTGGGGAGGCTGTAGTGTGTGAATAGGGTCTGGGGAGGCTGTAGTGTGTGAATAGGGTCTGGGGAGGCTGTAGTGTGTGAATAGGGTCTGGGGAGGCTGTAGTGTGTGAATAGGGTCTGGGGTGGCTGTAGTGTGTGAATAGGGTCTGGGGAGGCTGTAGTGTGTGAATAGGGTCTGGGGAGGCTGTAGTGTGTGAATAGGGTCTGGGGAGGCTGTAGTGTGTGAATAGGGTCTGGGGTGGCTGTAGTGTGTGAATAGGGTCTGGGGTGGCTGTAGTGTGTGAATAGGGTCTGGGGAGGCTGTAGTGTGTGAATAGGGTCTGGGGAGGCTGTAGTGTGTGAATATGGTCTGGGGTGGCTGTAGTGTGTGAATAGGGTCTGGGGTGGCTGTAGTGTGTGAATAGGGTCTGGGGAGGCTGTAGTGTGTGAATAGGGTCTGGGGTGGCTGTAGTGTGTGAATAGGGTCTGGGGTGGCTGTAGTGTGTGAATAGGGTCTGGGGAGGCTGTAGTGTGTGAATAGGGTCTGGGGTGGCTGTAGTGTGTGAATAGGGTCTGGGGAGGCTGTAGTGTGTGAATAGGGTCTGGGGAGGCTGTAGTGTGTGAATAGGGTCTGGGGAGGCTGTAGTGTGTGAATAGGGTCTGGGGTGGCTGTAGTGTGTGAATAGGGTCTGGGGTGGCTGTAGTGTGTGAATAGGGTCTGGGGAGGCTGTAGTGTGTGAATAGGGTCTGGGGTGGCTGTAGTGTGTGAATAGGGTCTGGGGTGGCTGTAGTGTGTGAATAGGGTCTGGGGTGGGGTGTAGTGTGTGAATAGGGTCTGGGGTGGCTGTAGTGTGTGAATAGGGTCTGGGGAGGCTGTAGTGTGTGAATAGGGTCTGGGGGTGGCTGTAGTGTGTGAATAGGGTCTGGGGTGGCTGTAGTGTGTGAATAGGGTCTGGGGAATAAGGCTGTAGTGTGTGAATAGGGTCTGGGGAGGCTGTAGTGTGTGAATAGAGTCTGAATAGGGTGAATAGGCTGTAGTGTGTGAATAGGGTCTGGGGTGGCTGTAGTGTGTGAATAGGGTCTGGGGTGGCTGTAGTGTGTGAATAGGGTCTGGGGTGGCTGTAGTGTGTGAATAGGGTCTGGGGTGGCTGTAGTGTGTGAATAGGGTCTGGGGTGGCTGTAGTGTGTGAATAGGGTCTGGGGAGGCTGTAGTGTGTGAATAGGGTCTGGGGTGGCTGTAGTGTGTGAATAGGGTCTAGGCTGTAGTGTGTGAATAGGGTCTGGGGTGGCTGTAGTGTGTGAATAGGGTCTGGGGTGGCTGTAGTGTGTGAATAGGGTCTGGGGAGGCTGTAGTGTGTGAATAGGGTCTGGGGTGGCTGTAGTGTGTGAATAGGGTCTGGGGTGGCTGTAGTGTGTGAATAGGGTCTGGGGTGGCTGTAGTGTGTGAATAGGGTCTGGGGAGGCTGTAGTGTGTGAATAGGGTCTGGGGTGGCTGTAGTGTGTGAATAGGGTCTGGGGTGGCTGTAGTGTGTGAATAGGGTCTGGGGAGGCTGTAGTGTGTGAATAGGGTCTGGGGAGGCTGTAGTGTGTGAATAGGGTCTGGGGTGGCTGTAGTGTGTGAATAGGGTCTGGGGAGGCTGTAGTGTGTGAATAGGGTCTGGGGAGGCTGTAGTGTGTGAATAGGGTCTGGGGTGGCTGTAGTGTGTGAATAGGGTCTGGGGAGGCTGTAGTGTGTGAATAGGGTCTGGGGTGGCTGTAGTGTGTGAATAGGGTCTGGGGAGGCTGTAGTGTGTGAATAGGGTCTGGGGTGGCTGTAGTGTTTGAATAGGGTCTGGGGTGGCTGTAGTGTGTGAATAGGGTCTGGGGTGGCTGTAGTGTGTGAATAGGGTCTGGGGTGGCTGTAGTGTGTGAATAGGGTCTGGGGAGGCTGTAGTGTGTGAATAGGGTCTGGGGTGGCTGTAGTGTGTGAATAGGGTCTGGGGTGGCTGTAGTGTGTGAATAGGGTCTGGGGTGGCTGTAGTGTGTGAATAGGGTCTGGGGTGGCTGTAGTGTGTGAATAGGGTCTGGGGTGGCTGTAGTGTGTGAATAGGGTCTGGGGTGGCTGTAGTGTGTGAATAGGGTCTGGGGTGGGTGTAGTGTGTGAATAGGGTCTGGGGTGGCTGTAGTGTGTGAATAGGGTCTGGGGTCTAGTGTGTGAATAGGGTCTGGGGTGGCTGTAGTGTGTGAATAGGGTCTGGGGAGGCTGTAGTGTGTGAATAGGGTCTGGGGAGGGTGTAGTGTGTGAATAGGGTCTGGGGTGGCTGTAGTGTGTGAATAGGGTCTGGGGAGGCTGTAGTGTGTGAATAGGGTCTGGGGTGGCTGTAGTGTGTGAATAGGGTCTGGGGTGGCTGTAGTGTGTGAATAGGGTCTGGGGAGGCTGTAGTGTGTGAATAGGGTCTGGGGTGGCTGTAGTGTGTGAATAGGGTCTGGGGTGGCTGTAGTGTGTGAATAGGGTCTGGGGAGGCTGTAGAATAGGGTCTGGGAGGGTGTGAATAGGGTCTGGGGTGGCTGTAGTGTGTGAATAGGGTCTGGGGTGGCTGTAGTGTGTGAATAGGGTCTGGGGAGGCTGTAGTGTGTGAATAGGGTCTGGGGAGGCTGTAGTGTGTGAATAGGGTCTGGGGTGGCTGTAGTGTGTGAATAGGGTCTGGGGAGGCTGTAGTGTGTGAATAGGGTCTGGGGTGGCTGTAGTGTGTGAATAGGGTCTGGGGGGCTGTAGTGTGTGAATAGGGTCTGGGGTGGCTGTAGTGTGTGAATAGGGTCTGGGGTGGCTGTAGTGTGTGAATAGGGTCTGGGGTGGCTGTAGTGTGTGAATAGGGTCTGGGGGTGGCTGTAGTGTGTGAATAGGGTCTGGGGAGGCTGTAGTGTGTGAATAGGGTCTGGGTGGCTGTAGTGTGTGAATAGGGTCTGGGGTGGCTGTAGTGTGTGAATAGGGTCTGGGGTGGCTGTAGTGTGTGAATAGGGTCTGGGGTGGCTGTAGTGTGTGAATAGGGTCTGGGGTGGCTGTAGTGTGTGAATAGGGTCTGGGGTGGCTGTAGTGTGTGAATAGGGTCTGGGGTGGCTGTAGTGTGTGAATAGGGTCTGGGGTGGCTGTAGTGTGTGAATAGGGTCTGGGGTGGCTGTAGTGTGTGAATAGGGTCTGGGGTGGCTGTAGTGTGTGAATAGGGTATGGGGTGGCTGTAGTGTGTGAATAGGGTCTGGGGTGGGTGTAGTGTGTGAATAGGGTCTGGGGTGGCTGTAGTGTGTGAATAGGGTCTGGGGTGGCTGTAGTGTGTGAATAGGGTCTGGGGTGGCTGTAGTGTGTGAATAGGGTCTGGGGTGGGTGTAGTGTGTGAATAGGGTCTGGGGTGGCTGTAGTGTGTGAACAGGGTCTGGGGTGGCTGTAGTGTGTGAATAGGGTCTGGGGTGGCTGTAGTGTGTGAATAGGGTCTGGGGTGGCTGTAGCGTATTAGTAGTGTGTGAATAGGGTCTGGGGTGGCTGTAGTATATTAGTAGTATATTAGTAGTGTGTGAATAGGGTCTGGGGTGGCTGTAGTGTGTGAATAGGGTCTGGGGTGGCTGTAGTGTGTGAATAGGGTCTGGGGTGGGTGTAGGCTGTAGTGTGTGAATAGGGTCTGGGGTGGCTGTAGTATATTAGTAGTATATTGTAGTGTGTGAATAGGGTCTGGGGTGGCTGTAGTATATTAGTAGTATATTGTAGTGTGTGAATAGGGTCTGGGGTGGCTGTAGAATATTAGTAGTATATTAGTAGTGTGTGAATAGGGTCTGGGGTGGCTGTAGAATATTAGTAGTATATTAGTAGTGTGTGAACAGGGTCTGGGGTGGCTGTAGTGTGTGAATAGGGTCTGGGGTGGCTGTAGTGTGTGAATAGGGTCTGGGGTGGCTGTAGTGTGTGAATAGGGTCTGGGGTGGCTGTAGTGTGTGAATAGGGTCTGGGGTGGGTGTAGTGTGTGAATAGGGTCTGGGGTGGCTGTAGTGTGTGAATAGGGTCTGGGGTGGCTGTAGTGTATTAGTAGTGTGTGAATAGGGTCTGGGGTGGCTGTAGTATATTAGTAGTATATTAGTAGTGTGTGAATAGGGTCTGGGGTGGGTGTAGTGTATTAGTAGTGTGTGAATAGGGTCTGGGGTGGCTGTAGTATATTAGTAGTATATTAGTAGTGTGTGAATAGGGTCTGGGGTGGCTGTAGTATATTAGTAGTATATTAGTAGTGTGTGAATAGGGTCTGGGGTGGCTGAATATTAGTAGTATATTAGTAGTGTGTGAATAGGGTCTGGGGTGGCTGTAGTGTGTGAATAGGGTCTTGAGTGGCTGTAGTGTGTGAATAGGGTCTGGGGTGGCTGTAGTGTGTGAATAGGGTCTGGGGTGGCTGTAGTGTGTGAATAGGGTCTGGGGTGGCTGTAGTGTGTGAATAGGGTCTGGGGTGGCTGTAGCGTATTAGTAGTGTGTGAATAGGGTCTGGGGTGGCTGTAGTGTGTGAATAGGGTCTGGGGTGGCTGTAGTGTGTGAATAGGGTCTGGGGTGGCTGTAGTGTGTGAATAGGGTCTGGGGAGGCTGTAGTGTGTGAATAGGGTCTGGGGTGGCTGTAGTGTGTGAATAGGGTCTGGGGTGACTGTAGTGTGTGAATAGGGTCTGGGGTGGGTGTAGTGTGTGAATAGGGTCTGGGGTGGCTGTAGTGTGTGAATAGGGTCTGGGGTGGCTGTAGTGTGTGAATAGGGTCTGGGGTGGCTGTAGTGGCTAGTAGTGTGTGAATAGGGTCTGGGGTGGCTGTAGTATATTAGTAGTGTGTGAATAGGGTCTGGGGTGGCTGTAGTATATTAGTAGTATATTAGTAGTCTGTGAATAGGGTCTGGGGTGGCTGTAGTGTGTGAATAGGGTCTGGGGGGCTGGCTGTAGTGTGTGAATAGGGTCTGGGGTGGCTGTAGTGTGTGAATAGGGTCTGGGGTGGGTGTAGTGTGTGAATAGGGTCTGGGGTGGCTGTAGTGTGTGAATAGGGTCTGGGGTGGCTGTAGTGTGTGAATAGGGTCTGGGGTGACTGTAGTGTGTGAATAGTGTCTGGGGTGGCTGTAGTGTGTGAATAGGGTCTGGGGTGGCTGTAGTGTGTGAATAGGGTCTGGGGTGGCTGTAGTGTATTAGTAGGGTGTGAATAGGGTCTGGGGTGGCTGTAGTATATTAGTAGTGTGTGAATAGGGTCTGGGGTGGCTGTAGTGTATTAGTGAGTGTGTGAATAGGGTCTGGGGTGGCTGTAGTGTATTAGTAGTGTGTGAATAGGGTCTGGGGTGGCTGTAGTGTGTGAATAGGGTCTGGGGTGGCTGTAGTGTATTAGTAGTGTGTGAATAGGGTCTGGGGTGGCTGTAGTATATTAGTAGTGTGTGAATAGGGTCTGGGGTGGCTGTAGTGTGTGAATAGGGTCTGGGGTGGCTGTAGTGTATTAGTAGTGTGTGAATAGGGTCTGGGGTGGCTGTAGTATATTAGTAGTGTCTGAATAGGGTCTGGGGTGGCTGTAGCGTATTAGTAGTGTGTGAATAGGGTCTGGGGTGGCTGTAGTATATTAGTAGTATATTAGTAGTGTGTGAATAGGGTCTGGGGTGGCTGTAGTGTATTAGTAGTGTGTGAATAGGGTCTGGGGTGGCTGTAGTATATTAGTAGTGTATTAGTAGTGTGTGAATAGGGTCTGGGGTGGCTGTAGAATATTAGTAGTATATTCGTAGTGTGTGAATAGGGTCTGGGGTGGCTGTAGAATATTAGTAGTATATTAGTAGTGTGTGAATAGGGTCTGGGGTGGCTGTAGTGTGTGAATTGGGTCTGGGGTGGCTGTAGTGTGTGAATTGGGTCTTGAGTGGCTGTAGTGTGTGAATAGGGTCTGGGGTGGCTGTAGTGTGTGAATAGGGTCTGGGGTGGCTGTAGTGTGTGAATAGGGTCTGGGGTGGGTGTAGTGTGTGAATAGGGTCTGGGGTGGCTGTAGTGTGTGAATAGGGTCTGGGGTGGCTGTAGTGTGTGAATAGGGTCTGGGGTGGGTGTAGTGTGTGAATAGGGTCTGGGGTGGCTGTAGTGTGTGAATAGGGTCTGGGGTGGGTGTAGTGTGTGAATAGGGTCTGGGGTGGCTGTAGTGTGTGAATAGGGTCTGGGGAGGCTGTAGTGTGTGAATAGGGTCTGGGGTGGCTGTAGTGTGTGAATAGGGTCTGGGTTGACTGTAGTGTGTGAATAGGGTCTGGGGTGGGTGTAGTGTGTGAATAGGGTCTGGGGTGGCTGTAGTGTGTGAATAGGGTCTGGGGTGGCTGTAGTGTGTGAATAGGGTCTGGGGTGGCTGTAGTGTATTAGTAGTGTGTGAATAGGGTCTGGGGTGGCTGTAGTATATTAGTAGTGTGTGAATAGGGTCTGGGGTGGCTGTAGTATATTAGTAGTATATTAGTAGTCTGTGAATAGGGTCTGGGGTGGCTGTAGTGTGTGAATAGGGTCTGGGGGCTGTAGTGTGTGAATAGGGTCTGGGGTGGCTGTAGTGTGTGAATAGGGTCTGGGGTGGGTGTAGTGTGTGAATAGGGTCTGGGGTGGCTGTAGTGTGTGAATAGGGTCTGGGGTGGCTGTAGTGTGTGAATAGGGTCTGGGGTGACTGTAGTGTGTGAATAGTGTCTGGGGTGGCTGTAGTGTGTGAATAGGGTCTGGGGTGGCTGTAGTGTGTGAATAGGGTCTGGGGTGGCTGTAGTGTATTAGTAGGGTGTGAATAGGGTCTGGGGTGGCTGTAGTATATTAGTAGTGTGTGAATAGGGTCTGGGGTGGCTGTAGTGTATTAGTAGTGTGTGAATAGGGTCTGGGGTGGCTGTAGTGTATTAGTAGTGTGTGAATAGGGTCTGGGGTGGCTGTAGTGTGTGAATAGGGTCTGGGGTGGCTGTAGTGTATTAGTAGTGTGTGAATAGGGTCTGGGGTGGCTGTAGTATATTAGTAGTGTGTGAATAGGGTCTGGGGTGGCTGTAGTGTGTGAATAGGGTCTGGGGTGGCTGTAGTGTATTAGTAGTGTGTGAATAGGGTCTGGGGTGGCTGTAGTATATTAGTAGTGTCTGAATAGGGTCTGGGGTGGCTGTAGCGTATTAGTAGTGTGTGAATAGGGTCTGGGGTGGCTGTAGTATATTAGTAGTATATTAGTAGTGTGTGAATAGGGTCTGGGGTGGCTGTAGTGTATTAGTAGTGTGTGAATAGGGTCTGGGGTGGCTGTAGTATATTAGTAGTGTATTAGTAGTGTGTGAATAGGGTCTGGGGTGGCTGTAGAATATTAGTAGTATATTCGTAGTGTGTGAATAGGGTCTGGGGTGGCTGTAGAATATTAGTAGTATATTAGTAGTGTGTGAATAGGGTCTGGGGTGGCTGTAGTGTGTGCTGGGTCTGGGGTGGCTGTAGTGTGTGAATAGGGTCTTGGTGGCTGTAGTGTGTGAATAGGGTCTGGGGTGGCTGTAGTGTGTGAATAGGGTCTGGGGTGGCTGTAGTGTGTGAATAGGGTCTGGGGTGGCTGTAGTGTGTGAATAGGGTCTGGGGTGGGTGTAGTGTGTGAATAGGGTCTGGGGTGGCTGTAGTGTGTGAATAGGGTCTGGGGTGGCTGTAGTGTGTGAATAGGGTCTGGGGTGGGTGTAGTGTGTGAATAGGGTCTGGGGTGGCTGTAGTGTGTGAATAGGGTCTGGGGTGGGTGTAGTGTGTGAATAGGGTCTGGGGTGGCTGTAGTGTGTGAATAGGGTCTGGGGTGGGTGTAGTGTGTGAATAGGGTCTGGGGTGGCTGTAGTGTGTGAATAGGGTCTGGGGTGGCTGTAGTGTGTGAATAGGGTCTGGGGTGGCTGTAGTGTGTGAATAGGGTCTGGGGTGGGTGTAGTGTGTGAATAGGGTCTGGGGTGGCTGTAGTGTGTGAAATGGGTCTGGGGTGGCTGTAGTGTGTGAATAGGGTCTGGGGTGGCTGTAGTGTGTGAATAGGGTCTGGGGTGGGTGTAGTGTGTGAATAGGGTCTGGGGTGGCTGTAGTGTGTGAATAGGGTCTGGGGTGGATGTAGTGTGTGAATAGGGTCTGGGGTGGCTGTAGTGTGTGAATAGGGTCTGGGGTGGCTGTAGTGTATTAGTAGTGTGTGAATAGGGTCTGGGGTGGCTGTAGTGTATTAGTAGTGTGTGAATAGGGTCTGGGGTGGCTGTAGTATATTAGTAGTATATTAGTAGTATGTGAATAGGGTCTGGGGTGGCTGTAGTATATTGTAGTATATTAGTAGTGTGTGAATAGGGTCTGGGGTGGCTGTAGTATATTAGTAGTGTGTGAATAGGGTCTGGGGTGGCTGTAGTATATTAGTAGTATATTAGTAGTGTGTGAATAGGGTCTGGGGTGGCTGTAGAATATTAGTAGTATATTAGTAGTATGTGAATAGGGTCTGGGGTGGCTGTAGTATATTAGTAGTATATTAGTAGTGTGTGAATAGGGTCTGGGGTGGCTGTAGTGTATTAGTAGTGTGTGAATAGGGTCTGGGGTGGCTGTAGAATATTAGTAGTATATTAGTAGTGTGTGAATAGGGTCTGGGGTGGCTGTAGTATATTGGTAGTATATTAGTAGTGTGTGAATAGGGTCTGGGGTGGCTGTAGTATATTAGTAGTATATTAGCAGTGTGTGAATAGGGTCTGGGGTGGCTGTAGTATATTAGTAGTATATTAGTAGTGTGTGAATAGGTTCTGGGGTGGCTGTAGTATATTAGTAGTATATTAGTAGTGTCTGAATAGGGTCTGGGGTGGCTGTAGTGTATTAGTAGTGTGTGAATAGGGGCTTGGGTGGCTGTAATATATTAGTAGTGTGTGAATAGGGTCTGGGGTGGCTGTAGTATATTAGTAGTATATTAGCAGTGTGTGAATAGGGTCTGGGGTGGCTGTAGTATATTAGTAGTATATTAGCAGTGTGTGAATAGGGTCTGGGGTGGCTGTAGTATATTAGTAGTATATTAGTAGTGTGTGAATAGGGTCTGGGGTGGCTGTAGTATATTAGTAGTGTGTGAATAGGGTCTGGGGTGGCTGTAGTATATTAGTAGTATATTAGTAGTGTGTGAATAGGGTCTGGGGTGGATGTAGTATATTAGTAGTATATTAGTAGTGTGTGAATAGGGTCTGGGGTGGCTGTAGTGTATTAGTAGTGTGTGAATAGGGTCTGGGGTGGCTGTAGTGTATTAGTAGTGTGTGAATAGGGTCTGGGGTGGCTGTAGTATATTAGTAGTATATTAGTAGTGTGTGAATAGGGTCTGGGGTGGCTGTAGTATATTAGTAGTATATTAGTAGTGTGTGAATAGGTTCTGGGGTGGCTGTAGTATATTAGTAGTATATTAGTAGTGTCTGAATAGGGTCTGGGGTGGCTGTAGTGTATTAGTAGTGTGTGAATAGGGTCTGGGGTGGCTGTAATATATTAGTAGTGTGTGAATAGGGTCTGGGGTGGCTGTAGTATATTAGTAGTATATTAGCAGTGTGTGAAAAGGGTCTGGGGTGGCTGTAGTATATTAGTAGTATATTAGCAGTGTGTGAATAGGGTCTGGGGTGGCTGTAGTATATTAGTAGTATATTAGTAGTGTGTGAATAGGGTCTGGGGTGGCTGTAGTATATTAGTAGTGTGTGAATAGGGTCTGGGGTGGCTGTAGTATATTAGTAGTATATTAGTAGTGTGTGAATAGGGTCTGGGGTGGATGTAGTATATTAGTAGTATATTAGTAGTGTGTGAATAGGGTCTGGGGTGGCTGTAGTGTATTAGTAGTGTGTGAATAGGGTCTGGGGTGGCTGTAGTGTATTAGTAGTGTGTGAATAGGGTCTGGGGTGGCTGTAGTATATTAGTAGTATATCAGTAGTGTGTGAATAGGGTCTGGGGTGGATGTAGTATATTAGTAGTATATTAGTAGTGTGTGAATAGGGTCTGGGGTGGCTGTAGAATATTAGTATATTAGTAGTGTGTGAATAGGGTCTGGGGTGGCTGTAGTATATTAGTAGTATATTAGTAGTGTGTGAATAGGGTCTGGGGTGGCTGTAGTATATTAGTAGTATATTAGTAGTGTGTGAATAGGGTCTGGGGTGGCTGTAGTATATTAGTAGTATATTAGTAGTGTGTGAATAGGGTCTGGGGTGGCTGTAGTATATTAGTAGTATATTAGTAGTGTGTGAATAGGTTCTGGGGTGGCTGCAGTATATTGTTGTGTGTTCCATGACCTTGGCGGGGTCAATATGTCACTGTCCCTGTGCAATGATATAACACAGGAAGGATGCTATGGCAGCACGAAACTCACATTTTCAGCTTTAATAAAAGCGTATTCTCCAACAGCCGTTGAAGAACTTGGCGAACGTGTTGCTGGTGAGCCTCAGGGTCCTTGGAAAAATATCATGATGTCATCTAAATACACAAAAACGAAGCGTCCAATCACATCCCTCAGCACGATAACGACTCGGTTCTGGAGAACAGCAGGGCCGTTAGTAAGACCAAAAGACCAAATACTCAAAGTGACCCAGTGGTGTGTTGAACAGAGTCTTCCACTCGTCCCCTCTCTTATGCGGACAAGGTGGTTCTGGAGGTCCAGTTTGGTAACCGTGGCACCATGGAGGGGGCAAAAGCAGAGCTGATGAGTGGCAAGGGGTACTTGTTCTTAACAGTGATGTTATTCAGCCCACTGAAGTCTCTGCAAGGCCTCAATGACCCGTCCTTCTTCTTCTCAAAGAAAAACCCAGCCTCCACCAGGGAGGAAGAGGATAAGTCCTGCAGCCAGAGAGTCCTGGATGTACCTCTCCATAGCCTCTTGCTCAGGATGAGAGAGGTTAAACACCCGGCTACTGGGGAGAGGAGCTGCAGGCTGGAGGTCAATGGGGCAGTCGTACGGCGGATGAGGCGGCAGCAAAAAAATATACATCCTGTTTTCAGGACCCTGTCTTTCAAAGATAATTCGTAAAAATCCAAATAACTTTACAGATCTTCATTATAAAATGTTTAAACACTGTTTCAAATGCTTGTTCAATGAACCATAAACAACGAATGAACATGCACCTGTGGAGCGGTCGTCAAGACACTAACAGCTTTCAGAGGATAGGCAATTAAGGTTACAGTTATGAAAACTTAGGACACTAAAGAGGCCTTTCTACTGACTCTGAAAAACACCAAAAGAAATATGCCCTGGGTCCCTGCTCATCTGTGTGAATGTGCCTTAGGCATGTTGCAAGGAGACATGAGGACTGCAGATGTGGCCAGGGCAATAAATTGCAATGTCTGTACTGTGAGATGCCTAAGAGGAGACAGGGAGACAGGACGGACAGATGATCATCCTCGCAGTGGCAGACCACGTGTAACATCACACCTGCAGGACAGGTACAGGATGGCAACACCTGCCCGAGATACACCAGCAACGCACAATCCCTCCATCATTGCTCAGACTGTCCGCAATAGAATGAGTGGGCTTGTAGGCCTGTTGTAAGTCAGGCCCTCACCAGACATCACTAGCAACAATGTCGCCTATGGGCACAAACTCATGTAGTACCCTTCCTGCAGGCTCATACTGACATGACTCTCCATCATGACAATGCCACCAGCCATACTGCTCGTTCTGTGCTTGATTTCCTGCAAGACAGGAATGTCAGTGTTCTGCCAGGGCCAGCGAAGAACCGGATCTCAATCCCATTGAGCACGTCTGGGACCTGTTGGATCGGAGGGTGAGGGCTAGGGCCATTCCCCCCAGAAATGTCTGGGACCTGTTGGATCGGAGGGTGAGGGCTAGGGCCATTCCCCCCAGAAATGTCTGGGACCTGTTGGATCGGAGGGTGAGGGCTAGGGCCATTCCCCCAGAAATGTCTGGGACCTGTTGGATCGGAGGGTGAGGGCTAGGGCCATTCCCCCAGAAATGTCTGGGACCTGTTGGATCAGAGGGTGAGGGCTAGGGCCATTCCCCCAGAAATGTCTGGGACCTGTTGGATCAGAGGGTGAGGGCTAGGGCCATTCCCCCAGAAAAGTCTGAGACCTGTTGGATCAGAGGGTGAGGACCCCCCTTGGTTCAGGGACACATTATTCCATTTCTGTTAGTCACATGTCTGTGGAACTTCATTTCAGTTTATGTCTCAGTTGTTGAAACAGCTCTCACAGTTTTATGGAAAACGTACAAACACAACTGTAAAATCTCAATTTTAAGCAGTTACGCAAGGTAACCTTAAACCCCTCCTCTCCTTCTCTGCAGGGTAAGGTAACCTTAACCCCTCCTCTCCTTCTCTGTAGGGTAAGGTAACCTTAACCCCTCCTCTCCTTCTCTGCAGGGTAAGGTAACCTTAACCCCTCCTCTCCTTCTCTGCAGGGTAAGGTAACCTTAACCCCCCCTCTCCTTCTCTGCAGGGTAAGGTAACCTTAACCCCTCCTCTCCTTCTCTGCAGGGTAAGGTAACCTTAACCCCCCCTCTCCTTCTCTGCAGGGTAAGGTAACCTTAACCCCTCCTCTCCTTCTCTGCAGGGTAAGGTAACCTTAACCCCTCCTCTCCTTCTCTGCAGGGTAAGGTTGTGATAACAGTACAGCTATGTGATGAAGAGCAGACTGAGGATGAGGAGTGTGAGGAGTACTTCCTGTTGTTCTCTGGCTCCTCCCAGAGTCACCTGACCAGTGCCTTGTGGAGCGGCCATGACACTCTGCACACCCTCTGTCCCGGTAAGACTTTAAATAAACTTGATTAATCACAGAGGATTGGTCAACAGACACATACAGCAACATGTACATATATCAGAGAAACAGACTGAGAACTGATGGCTGGAGAAACAAGCACAGTTCATGACTACATCAGAGAATCATAGGCTGAGTACTGATGCCCGAATTTGACTGGCTTTCATCAAGCTGCCCACTCAAGAGAAAGCTTCAAACTGTAACCAGTGCCTGCAACCTGGTTCAGGTTATCAGTCAACCTACCAGGGTAGTTACAAACAGCACAGGAATGACATCATCAATATGTATTGATCACATCTTTACTAATGCTGCAGAAATTGGCTTTAAAGCAGTATCCAGATCCATCGGATGTAGTGATCACAATATAGTAGCCATGTCTAGGAAAACCACAGTTCCAAAGGCTGGGCCTAATATAGTATATAAGAGGTCAGGCTGGGTCTAATATAGTGTATAAGAGGTCATACAATAAGTTCTGTAGTGATCACTATATAGTAGCCATATCTAGGAAAAACACAGTTCCAAAGGCTGGGTCTAATATAGTGTATAAGAGGTCAGGCTGGGCCTAATATAGTGTATAAGAGGTCATACAATACGTTCTGTAGTGATCACAATATAGTAGCCATGTCTAGGAAAACCACAGTTCCAAAGGCTGGTCCTAATATAGTATATAAGAGGTCAGGCTGGGTCTAATATAGTGTATAAGAGGTCAGGCTGGGCCTAATATAGTGTATAAGAGGACAGGCTAGGCCTAATATAGTGTATAAGAGGTCAGGCTGGGCCTAATATAGTGTATAAGAGGTCATACAATAAGTTCTGTAGTGATCACTATATAGTAGCCATGTCTAGGAAAACCACAGTTCCAAAGGCTGGGTCTAATATAGTGTATAAGAGGTCAGGCTGGTCCTAATATAGTGTATAAGAGGTCAGGCTGGGTCTAATATAGTGTCATACAATACGTTCTGTAGTGATTCATATGTTGATGATGTAAATAATAGTTGCTGGTCTGTGGTGTGTAATGAGGAGCAACCAGACGCTGCACTTGACACATTTATGAAATTGCTTATTCCAGTTACTAATAAGCTCATTAAGAAAATGACAGTAAAAACTGTTAAATCCCCTTAGATTGATGAGGAATTGAAGGATTGTATGGTTGAGAGGGATGAGGAATTGAAGGATTGTATGGTTGAGAGGGATGAGGAATTGAAGGATTGTATGGTTGAGAGGGATGAGGAATTGAAGAATTGTATGGTTGAGAGGGATGAGGAATTGAAGAATTGTATGGTTGAGAGGGATGAGGAATTGAAGAATTGTATGGTTGAGAGGGATGAGGAATTGAAGAATTGTATGGTTGAGAGGATGAGGAATTGAAGAATTGTATGGTTGAGAGGGATGAGGAATTGAAGGATTGTATGGTTGAGAGGGATGAGGAATTGAAGAATTGTATGGTTGAGAGGGATGAGGAATTGAAGGATTGTATGGTTGAGAGGGATGAGGAATTGAAGGATTGTATGGCTGAGAGGGATGAGGAATTGAAGGATTGTATGGTTGAGAGGGATGAGGAATTGAAGAATTGTATGGTTGAGAGGGATGAGGAATTGAAGAATTGTATGGTTGAGAGGGATGAGGAATTGAAGAATTGTATGGTTGAGAGGGATGAGGCAAAAGGTATGGCAAGTAAGTCTGGCTGCCCAACCGTTTGGCAAATGTCCTGCAAACTGAGAAATCATGTGACTAAACTGAGTAAAAATAAGAAGAAACTACACAATGAAATAAAGAAACATGACACAAAGAATGATAGTTAAAAAGCTTTGGAGTTTTAATGACATGTTTGGCAAAAAGGCAAACTCAGCTTCCTCATTAATTTAATCAGATGGCTCATTCATCATAAAACCCAATGATATTGCCAACTAATGATGTTTTTCATTGGCCAGATCAGCAAAAGTAGGCATGACATGTAAGGGGCCTAGACAGTTCTGTCTCACCTGACTACTGTTCAGTTGTGTGGCCAGGTGCAACAGAAAGGGACTTAGAAAATTACAATTGGTTCAGAACAGGGCATCACGGCTGGCCCTTAAAGTCAATCTCTCCTGGCTGAAAGTGGAGGAGAGATTGACTTCATCACTACTTATTTTTGTAAGAGGTGTTGACAAGCTGAATGCACCGAGGTGTCTGTTTAAACTATTAGCACACAGCTCGGACAATCATGCATGCCCCACAAGACATGCCACAAGAGGTCTCTTCACAGTCCCCAAGTCCAGAACAGACTATGGGAGGCGCACAGTACTACATAGAGCCATGACTACATGGAACTCTATTCCACATCAGGTAACTGATGCAAGCAGTAAAATCAGATTAAAAAAACATCAGTCTACACATCAGTCTACACATCAGTCTACACATCAATCTACACATCAGTCTACACATCAATATACACATCAGTCTACACATCAATATACACATCAGTCTACACATCAATCTACACATCAGTCTACACATCAATCTACACATCAGTCTACACATCAGTCTACACATCAGTCTACACATCAATCTACACATCAGTCTACACATCAATCTACACATCAATCTACACATCAGTCTACACATCAATCTACACATCAGTCTACACATCAGTCTACACATCAGTCTACACATCAATATACACATCAGTCTACACATCAGTCTACACATCAGTCTACACATCAATCTACACATCAGTCTACACATCAATATACACATCAATCTACACATCAATCTACACATCAGTCTACACATCAATCTACACATCAGTCTACACAGTCTCAATCTACACATCAGTCTACACATCAATCTACACATCAATATACACATCAGTCAATATACACATCAGTCTACACATCAATCTACACATCAGTCTACACATCAGTCTACACATCAATATACACATCAATATACACATCAATCTACACATCAATATACACATCAGTCTACACATCAATATACACATCAGTCTACACATCAGTCTACACATCAATATACACATCAATCTACACATCAATATACACATCAATCTACACATCAGTCTACACATCAATATACACATCAGTCTACACATCAGTCTACACATCAGTCTACACATCAGTCTACACATCAGTATACACAAGACAACATAATGATGATGCAAAAAGTATGCAAAAAAATGGCAATATTATATTTACATAATTATTCAGACCCTTTACTCAGAAGCACCTTTGGCAGCGAGTACAGCCTTGAGTCTTCTCGGGTATGACACTACAACTCGGCACACCTGTATTTGGGGAGTTTCTCCCATTCTTCTTTGCATTCAGGCCAAAGAGTTCAATATTGGTTTCATCAGAACAGAGAATCTTGTTTCTAATGGTCTAAGAGTCGTTAGGTGCCTTTCGGGCAAACTCCAAGCGGGCTATCATGTGCCTTTTACTGAGGAGTGGCTTCCGTCAGGCTATTCTACCATAAAAGCCTGATTGGTGGAGTGCAGAGATGGTTGTCCTTCTGGAAGATTCCCATCTCCTCAGAGGAACTCCAGAGCTCTGTCAAGGTGACCATCGGGTTCTTGGTCACCTCCCTGACCAAGGCCCTTCTCCTCCGACTGCTCATTTTGGCCGGGCGGCCAGATCTAGGTAGAGTCTTGCTGGTTCCAAACATCTTCCATTTATTAAGAGTGATATAATGATGGGGCCCTTCAATGCTGCAGAAATGTGTTGGTACCCTTCCCCAGATCTGTGCCTCAACTCAATCCTGTCTCGGAGCTCGACGGACAATTCCTTCGACCTCATGGTTTGATTTTTGCTCTGACATGCTCTGTCAACTGTGGGACCTTATATAGACAGGTGTGTGCCTTTCCAAATCCAAATCAATTGAATTTACCACAGGTGGACTCCAATCAAGTTGTAGAAACAGCTCAACGATGATCAATGGAAACAGGATGCACCTGAGATCAATTTAGAGTCTCAATGCAAAGGGTATGAATACGCACGAAAATATGGTATTTCTGTTTTTTTATTATTTATACATTTGCAAAAATGTCTTAACCAGTTTTTGCTTTGTCATCATGGGGTATTGTGTGTAGATTGAAAAGGATTTTATATTTATTTAATCCATTTGAGAATTAGGCTGTAATGTCAAAACAAATTGAAATTGTCAAGGGGTCTGAATACTTTCTGAGTGCAATGTATTTGTGATGTAGGTGCCTTAATGTGTTTGGACCCCGGGAAGAGTAGCTGCTGACTTGGCAGGAACTAATGAGGATCCATAATAAACCCCAGGAAGAGTATCTGCTGGCTTGACAGGAACTAATGGGGATCCATAATAAACTCCAGGAAGAGTAGCTGCTGCCTTGTCAGGAACTAATGGGGATCCATAATAAACCCCAGGAAGAGTAGCTGCTGCCTTGTCAGGAACTAATGGGGATCCATAATAAACTCCAGGAAGAGTAGCTGCTGCCTTGTCAGGAACTAATGGGGATCCATAATAAACCCCAGGAAGAGTAGCTGCTGCCTTGGCAGGAAGTAATGGGGATCCATAATAAACCCCCAGGAAGAGTAGCTGCTGCCTTGGCAGGAAGTAATGGGGATCCATAATAAACCCCTGGAAGAGTAGCTGCTGCCTTGGCAGGAACTAATGGGGATCCATAATAAACCGCAGGAAGAGTAGCTGCTGCCTTGGCAGGAACGAATGGGGATCCATAATAAACCCCAGGAAGAGTATTTCCTGCCTTGACAGGAACTAATGGGGATCCATAATAAACCCCTGGAAGAGTAGCTGCTGCCTTGTCAGGAACTAATGGGGATCCATAATAAACCCCAGGAAGTGTAGCTGCTGCCTTGGCAGGAACTAATGGGGATCCATAATGAACCCCAGAAAGAGTAGCTGCTGCCTTGACAGGAACTAATGGGGATCCATAATAAACCCCAGGAAGAGTATCTGCTGACTTGACAGGAACTAAACCTATTTCCTCTCATCTATTTCCCCCATATGTCTCTATCCTCTCTCCTGTCCTCATCTATTTCCCCCATATGTCTCTCTCCTCTCCTCATCTATTTCCCCATATGTCTCTCTCCTCTCTCCTGTCCTCATCTGTTTCCCCCATATGTCTCTCTCCTCTCTCCTGTCCTCATCTATTTCCCCCATATGTCTCTCTCCTCTCTCCTGTCCTCATCTATTTCCCCATATGTCTCTCTCCTCTCTCCTGTCCTCATCTATCCTGTCCTCATCTGTTTCCCCCATATGTCTCTCTCCTCTCTCCTGTCCTCATCTATTTCCCCATATGTCTCTCTCCTCTCTCCTGTCCTCATCTATTTCCCCCATATGTCTCTCTCCTCTCTCCTGTCCTCATCTATTTCCCCCATATGTCTCTCTCCTCTCTCCTGTCCTCATCTATTTCCCCCATATGCCTCTCTCCTCTCTCCTGTCCTCATCTATTTCCTCCATATGTCTCTCTCCTCTCTCCTCATCTCTCTTCCCCATATTTCTCTCCTCTCCTCATCTCTCTTCCTCCATATGTCTCCCTCCTCTCTCCTGTCCTCATCTCACTTCCCCCATATTTCTCTCCTCTCCTCATATCTCTTCCTGCATTTGTCTCTCTCCTCTCCCCATCTCTAACACTCTCCTCTCCTCTCTTCTCATCTCTGTCCCCCAGCCCATGACTGCTGTGAGGCGGTGCAGGTCACCTTGTGCAGGGCCCGACCCGGCCACCTCCCGGCCGGTGAATCCCGGTGTCTGTGGTGGCGGTGGCGGAGCAGAGGTTCAACTTCGTCCAGGACCTGGCCTTTGACATGGCCCAGTTTCTGGTGAGCATCTAGGTTGAAAATATGAACATTGAGTCAAGAGTATTTCGAACAAAGGTGGTCCCATGAATATGTTTATTTTTAAAGCTCGCTGCACGTGAATGTAACATTGTCCTCACCTGGTATCCTCAACCTAGGTGAGCACTGCAGGGAGGCCAGACGGCCTTGAGGGCGATGTTACTCGATGAGTGTCAGATCCCTCTGGAGGAATGTGAGAGACTGGATGAAAGTCTGTCCCTGGCACTGAGACACCTGGACCTGCCTGATGGGTGGAACCTACTGGGGACACACCTCAGGAACATCACTGGTGAGGGAGGGAGGGAGGGAGGGAGGAGGGAGGGAGGGAGGGAGGGAGGGAGGGAGGGAGGGAGGGAGGGAGGGAGGGAGGGAGGGAGGGAGGGAGGAGGGAGGGAGGGAGGGAGGGAGGGAGGGAGGGAATGTATTTCAAGGTAGCACCTACAGTATAACATCGTAGTCAACATTTACTTGGTTTATCAGAGAGAGAGAGAGAGAGAGAGAGAGGGAAGAGAGAGGGGGGAGAGAGAGGGGGGAGAGATGGAGGGGAGGAGGAAGAGAGAGAGAGAGGAGAGAGAGAGACAGAGAGACAGAGAGAGAGAGACAGACAGACAGACAGACAGACAGACAGACAGACAGACAGACAGACAGACAGACAGACAGACAGACAGACAGACAGACAGACAGACAGACAGACAGACAGACAGACAGACAGACAGACAGACAGACAGACAGACAGACAGACAGAAATTGTGCTCCTCATTGATTGAAATGGCAAATACATTCAAGGGAATGAACTTTTTCCCAAACACAAAGTGGCTAAGCTCAGGTGCCCAAACACTAGACTTGCCCTGGAGCTGTTGTCAGAGGACAGACAGGGTCCCCCAGCCCAACTCCCACTAAAACAACCGCCCCAGCCCCATCCTGCAACAGGGCCAAACCCCACTAAAACACCCGCCCCACGCCCCATCCTGCAACAGGCCCAACCCCCACTAATACACCCGCCCCAGCCCCATCCTGCAACAGGACCAAACCCCACTAAAACACCCGCCCCACGCCCCATCCTGCAACAGGCCCAACCCCCACTAATACACCCGCCCCAGCCCCACGCCCCATCCTGCAACAGGCCCAACCACCACTAATACACCTGCCCCAGCCCCACGCCCCATCCTGCAACAGGCCCAACCACCACTAAAACACCTGCCCCAGCCCAAACCCATCCCGCAACACGCCCAACCCTCACTAATACACCCGCCCCAGCCCCACACCCCATCCTGCAACATGCCAAACCCCCACTAATACACCTGCCCAAACACTAGACTTGCCCTGGAGCTGTTGTCAGAGGACAGACAGGGTCCCCCAGCCCAACTCCCACTAAAACACCCGCCCCAGCCCCATCCTGCAACAGGCCCAAACCCCACTAAAACACCCGCCCCAGCCCCATCCTGCAACAGGACCAAACCCCACTAAAACACCCGCCCAAGCTCCATCCTGCAACAGGCCCAACCCTCACTATTACATCCCCCATCATGCAACCTAAGAGGTATGTATCAGATGCTCAACATGCTCTGTTCACACCTACTGTGATGGTCCGAGGCCTAAACCAAACAAAAACAGACACTATGGAACACAAGCTTTTACTATCTTCATCCTGGAATATACAAGGTCTGAGGTCATCTGCCTTTGGCCTAAAGAGCAGGAACACAGACTTCATCATAGCCAATGAATAACATTAAGACATGTTATAGATGGAAGGAAAGTAGTGTGGAAGCCTACCTAAAAACAATTGGGCAACAAAAAATGCAATCCCTTCTAGACAATTTCCTGGACAAAATGTTTCAAAATGTTTCACTGTAATAGTGAAGGTGTAAACTTGGCAGTAGAAAACCTAAACAGTATATTTTACCTCTCAGCTTCCCTATCAAATCTAAAAATCTCAAGCAGGCAATCTATGAAAATGAACAATGACAAATGGTTTGATGAAGACTGCAAAAACCTAAGAAAGACATTTTTGTCCAACCAAAAACATAGAGACCCTACGGTGAATGACTAAAACAACACAGATATACACTACGGAAAAAGAAGGAACAGCACATCAGAAATCAACTCAATGTAACTGAAGAATCCATAGAATCAAACCACTTCTGGGGAAAATGGAAAACACTAAACAGTTATCTATCCATAACGGAGATATATGGGTAAACCACTTCTCCAATCTTTTTGTCTCTATAACAAAGACCAATACGAATAGTTATCTATCCAAACCAGAGATGTATGGGTAAACCACTTCTCCAATCTTTTTGCCTCTATAACAAAGACCAATACGAATAGTTATCTATCCATAACGGAGATGTAAGGGTAAACCACTTCTCCAATGTTTTTGCCTCTATAACAAAGAACAATATGAATAGTTATCTATCCATAACAGAGATGTATGGGTAGCAGACACATCGATGGCTCTGAACGAACTTTATTTGACTCTTTGCAAACTGGAATCCATACATCCTGAGGCTGCATTCATTGTAGCTGGGGATTTTAACAAGGCTAATCTGAAAACAAGACTCCCTAAATTTTATCATATCGATTGCGCAACCAGGGGTGGAAAGACCTTGGATCATTGTTACTCTAACTTCCGCGACGCATATAAGGCCCTGCCCCGCCCCCCTTTTGGAAAAGCTGACCACGACTCAATTTTGTTGATCCCTGCCTACAGACAGAAACTAAAACAAGAGGCTCCCACGCTGAGGTCTGTCCAATGCTGGTCCGACCAAGCTGACTCCACACTCCAAGACTGCTTCCATCACGTGGACTGGGATATGTTTCGTATTGCGTCAGATAACAATATTGACGAATACGCTGATTCGGTGTGCGAGTTCATTAGAACGTGCGCTGAAGATGTCGTTCCCATAGCAACGATTAAAACATTCCCTAACCAGAAACCGTGGATTGATGGCAGCATTCGCGTGAAACTGAAAGCGCGAACCACTGCTTTTATACAGGGCAAGGTGTTTGGTAACATGACCGAATACAAACAGTGCAGCTATTCCCTCCGCAAGGCTATCAAACAAGCTAAGCGTCAGTACAGAGACAAAGTAGAATCTCAATTCAACGGCTCAGACACAAGAGGCATGTGGCAGGGTCTACAGTCAATCACGGACTACAGGAAGAAATCCAGCCCAGTCACGGACCAGGATGTCTTGCTCCCAGGCAGACTAAATAACTTTTTTGCCCGCTTTGAGGACAATACAGTGCCACTGACATGGCCTGCAACGAAAACATGCGGTCTCTCCTTCACTGCAGCCGAGGTGAGTAAGACATTTAAACGTGTTAACCCTCGCAAGGCTGCAGGCCCAGACGGCATCCCCAGCCGCGCCCTCAGAGCATGCGCAGGTGTTTACGGACGTATTCAATCGATCCCTATACCAGTCTGCTGTTCCCACATGCTTCAAGATAGCCACCATTGTTCCTGTTCCCAAGAAAGCTAAGGTAACTGAGCTAAACGACTACCGCCCCGTAGCACTCACTTCCGTCATCATGAAGTGCTTTGAGAGACTAGTCAAGGACCATATCACCTCCACCCTACCTGACACCCTAGACCCACTCCAATTTGCTTACCGCCCAAATAGGTCCACAGACGATGCAATCTCAACCACACTGCACACTGCCCTAACCCATCTGGACAAGAGGAATACCTATGTGAGAATGCTGTTCATCGACTACAGCTCGGCATTCAACACCATAGTACCCTCCAAGCTCGTCATCAAGCTCGAGACCCTGGGTCTCGACCCCGCCCTGTGCAACTGGGTACTGGACTTCCTGACGGGCCGCCCCCAGGTGGTGAGGGTAGGCAACAACATCTCCTCCCCGCTGATCCTCAACACTGGGGCCCCACAAGGGTGCGTTCTGAGCCCTCTCCTGTACTCCCTGTTCACCCACGACTGCGTGGCCACGCACGTTTACAACTCAATCATCAAGTTTGCGGACGACACAACAGTGGTAGGCTTGATTACCAACAACGACGAGACGGCCTACAGGGAGGAGGTGAGGGCCCTCGGAGTGTGGTGTCAGGAAAATAACCTCACACTCAACGTCAACAAAACTAAGGAGATGATTGTGGACTTCAGGAAACAGCAGAGGGAACACCCCCCTATCCACATCGACAGGACAGTAGTGGAGAGGGTACACATCACGGACAAGCTGAAATGGTCCACCCACACAGACAGCGTTGTGAAGAAGGCGCAGCAGCGCCTCTTCAACCTCAGGAGGCTGAAGAAATTCGGCTTGTCACCAAAAGCACTCACAAACTTCTACAGATGCACAATCGAGAGCATCCTGGCGGGCTGTATCACCGCCTGGTACGGCGACTGCTCCACCCTCAACCGTAAGGCTCTCTAGAGGGTAGTGAGGTCTGCACAACGCATCACCGGGGGCAAACTACCTGCCCTCCAGGACACCTACACCACCTACACCACCTGATGTTACCCGATGTTACAGGAAGGCCATAAAGATCATCAAGGACATCAACCACCCGAGCCACTGCCTGTTCACCCCGCTATCATCCAGAAGGCGAGGTCAGTACAGGTGCATCAAAGCTGGGACCGAGAGACTGAAAAACAGCTTCTATCTCAAGGCCATCAGACTGTTAAACAGCCACCACTAACATTGAGTGGCTGCTGCCAACACACTGACACTGACACTGACACTGACTCAACTCCAGCCACTTTAATAATGGGAATTGATGGGAAATTATGTAAATATATCACTAGCCACTTTAAACAATGCTACCTTATATAATGTTACTTACCCTACATTATTCATCTCATATGCATACGTATATACTGTACTATATACTGTACTCTATATCATCGACTCCATCCTTATGTAATACATGTATCACTAGCCACTTTAACTATGCCACTTTGTTTACATACTCATCTCATATGTATATACTGTACTCGATACCATCTACTGTATCTTGCCTATGCTGCTCTGTACCATCACTCATTCATATATCCTTATGTACATATTCTTTATCCCCTTACACTGTGTATAAAACAGTAGTTTTGGAATTGTTAGTTAGATTACTTGTTGGTTATTACTGCATTGTCGGAACTAGAAGCACAAGCATTTCGCTACACTCGCATTAACATCTGCTAACCATGTGTATGTGACAAATAAAATTTGATTTGATTTGATTTTATCTATTAAGGAGAGAGCGAGAGAGACCGTTAATCTATTAGGGAGAGAGCGAGAGAGACCGTTAATCTGTTAGGGAGAGAGCGAGAGAGACCGTTAATCTGTTAGGGAGAGAGCGAGAGAGACCGTTAATCTGTTAGGGAGAGAGCGAGAGAGACCGTTAATCTGTTAGGGAGAGACCGTTAATCTGTTAGGGAGAGAGCGAGAGAGACCGTTAATCTGTTAGGGAGAGAGCGAGAGAGACCGTTAATCTATTAGGGAGAGAGCGAGAGAGACCGTTAATCTATTAGGGAGAGAGCGAGAGAGACCGTTAATCTGTTAGGGAGAGAGCGAGAGAGACCGTTAATCTGTTAGGGAGAGAGCGAGAGAGACTATTTGTCTGTCAGTCCAGTGTTCTAGTCCTGTAGAGAGTCCTCATCTTCACAGTCCCCTGCAGCCAATTCATCCTGTTGCCCAATACCAGTCATACCACTGGGCCATCCTGCATAGCATCACCAGCAGACTGATCCATTCACTACATTATACGTTCACTAGCTGTTGATGTCCACTGCTCTAAACACAGCTCTCTACCATGGAGTCTGACAGGTCTAACTAGCTGATCAGGGATCAGTTGGTGAGATAATACAGCAGGAGTAGCATGCTATGTGCTCAGTGATTCACCTCTCCCCTACAGTAGACAGTACATCTCTCTACCATGGAGTCTGACAGGTCTAACTAGCTGATCAGGGATCAGTTGGTGAGATAATACAGCAGGAGTAGCATGCTATGTGCTCAGTGATTCACCTCTCCCCTACAGTAGACAGTACATCTCTCTACCATGGAGTCTGACAGGTCTAACTAGCTGATCAGGGATCAGTTAATGAGATAATACAACAGTAGACACACACAGGCTAGCAGTACCACTAACACGTACAGACCTGTCCTGACCTGTCCTGTCCTGACTTGTCCTGTCCTGACCTGTCCTGTCCTAACACCACCAGCCCTCCCTCCCTGTAGCGAGCTCAGTGTAGCTTCACAGACACAGCACTAACCAGCCAAACAGGGGAGACTAAGTCAGCACTAACCAGCCAACCAGGGTAGAGTAAGTCAGCACTAACCAGCCAACCAGGGTAGAGTAAATCAGCACTAACCAGCCAACCAGGGTAGAGTAAATCAGCACTAACCAGCCAACCAACATTGGGATGTTTTTAGTTTCAGTCTATTTACTGAGTGTGTAATTCCATAGTTAAGAGCCTCTCTCTCTTTCTCTCTTGCTCTCTTGCTCCTTCCCTCCCCTTTTTCTCCTTCCTTCCCCCCCTCCATCCCTGCAGAGCCCCAGGAGACTTTGGTCCACTTTGCAGCACGGCGGGGTCTTAAGAGGGTAGCTGTGTGGCTCCTACTGCAACCAGGGGCCCCTGAAGCCCTCAGACTGACCAACAGACAGGGGGCCACACCTGCAAGCATCGCTCAGCAGCGGAGCCACCGAGACCTGCACCAGCTCCTCACAAAGTAAGGACAGACCATGTTGTTGTTTCTCCTAGCTGGACGTTGTGGTGATGTCTGACAATTGGGAACTCAGAAAGAAACAAACTCAGATTGGTAAAAATCGTCTCATCCGTGATCTTCAGGTCGGAGATTTCCGTTATCTTGAACCTACTGAAGTCAGAGGTCAAAGATTTCCTAGTTCCGAGTTTTCTTGAACGTACCATCAATGTGAGTTGGATTTAGAAGGATTAGACTGGTGCAGGAAATATGGTGGAAGGAAACTAACAAGCTGTTCAACTCTCATGTCCATGTTAACACCAAGCTGTTCAACTCTCATGTCCATGTTAACACCAAGCTGTTCAACTCTCATGTCCATGTTAACACCAAGCTGTTCAACTCTCATGTCCATGTTAACACCAAGCTGTTCAACTCTCATGTCCATGTTAACACCAAGCTGTTCAACTCTCATGTCCATGTTAACACCAAGCTGTTCAACTCTCATGTCCATGTTAACACCAAGCTGTTCAACTCTCATGTCCATGTTAACACCAAGCTGTTCAACTCTCATGTCCATGTTAACACCAAGATGTTCAACTCTCATGTCCATGTTAACACCAAGCTGTTCAACTCTCATGTCCATGTTAACACCAAGCTGTTCAACTCTCATGTCCATGTTAACACCAAGCTGTTCAGTGGCCAGAGGGAATCACAGTCAGAATAACAAAGTCTCAGTGTAGTATCAGTGGCCAGAGGGAATCACAGTCTGACTACCTGAGAGAATCCCAGAGAATCCCAGTCTGACTACCTGAGAGAATCCCAGAGAATCCCAGTCTGACTACCTGAGAGAATCCCAGAGAATCCCAGTCTGACTACCTGAGAGAATCCCAGAGAATCCCAGTCTGACTACCTGAGAGAATCCCAGAGAATCCCAGTCTGACTACCTGAGAGAATCCCAGAGAATCCCAGTCTGACTACCTGAGAGAATACTAGTAAAACCAGACAATGAATAACACTACCTGTTGGCTGCTGACCCCTGCTGTGTTGGAAAATCACATGACCTACCCACTACGTGTTGGCCAATCCCAGAGAATCACAGTCTGACTACCTGACAGAATCCCAGAGAATCACAGTGTTGGCCAATCACATTACCTCCCCACTGTGTTGGCCAATCACATGACCCAGAGTCTTCAGGTAGTTTATTTTGGTCCACACAGAGCGGAGACAAAGACTTACAGAGGGACGGTCCATCCATCCTCTACCGGCTCCAGGGTGGTGTGTAACCTTCCCAGGCTGAACACCCACACCCTGACAGTGGGCACAGCACCGGGCACAGCCCCCCCTACCCTTCAGAGACTGGTGGAGGAGCTGAGACCCCTGGTCAGGGTGAGCTGTGAACCCCTGGGACGACCCTAACACTACTCTACCCCTGGTACCTTACCACCCTAACACTACTCTACCTCTACCCCTGGTACCTTACCACCCTAACACTACTCTACCCCTGGTACCTTACCACCCTAACACTACTCTACCCCTGGTACCTTACCACCCTAACACTACTCTACCCCTGGTACCTTACCACCCTAACACTACTCTACCCCTGGTACCTTACCACCCTAACACTACTCTACCTCTACCCCTGGTACCTTACCACCCTAACACTACTCTACCTCTACCCCTGGTACCTTACCAAACTAACACTACTCTACCCCTGGTACCTTACCACCCTAACACTACACTACCCCTGGTACCTTACCACCCTAACACTACTCTACCTCTACCCCTGGTACCTTACCACCCTAACACTACTCTACCCCTGGTACCATACCACCCTAACACTACTCTACCTCTACCCCTGGTACCATACCACCCTAACACTACTCTACCTCTACCCCTGGTACCTTACCACCCTAACACTACTCTACCTCTACCCCTGGTACCTTACCAAACTAACACTACTCTACCACTGGTACCTCACCATCCTAACACTACTCTACCTCTACCCCTGGTACCTTACCACCCTAACACTACTCTACCCCTGGTACCTTACCACCCTAACACTACACTACCCCTGGTACCTTACCACCCTAACACTACACTACCCCTGGTACCTTACCACCCTAACACTACTCTACCTCTACCCCTGGTACCTTACCACCCTAACACTACTCTACCCCTGGTACCTTACCACCCTAACACTACTCTACCCCTGGTACCTTACCACCCTAACACTACTCTACCTCTGGTACCTCACCACCCTAACACTACTCTACCCCTGGTACCTTACCACCCTAACACTACTCTACCTCTACCCCTGGTACCTTACCACCCTAACACTACACTACCCCTGGTACCTTACCACCCTAACACTACTCTACCTCTACCCCTGGTACCTCACCACCCTAACACTACTCTACCTCTACCCCTGGTACCTTACCACCCTAACACTACTCTACCTCTACCCCTGGTACCTTACCACCCTAACACTACTCTACCTCTACCCCTGGTACCTTACCACCCTAACACTACTCTACCTCTACCCCTGGTGCCTTACCACCCTAACACTACTCTACCCCTGGTACCTTACCACCCTAACACTTATCTTCCTCTACCCCTTGTAACGGTTTTCTAGTGGTGATGAAGGAGAGTCGGACCAAACTGCAGCGTGTCGATTGCGATCCATATTTATTAAACAAAACGTAAACACGACTAAACACTAAACACTACAAAACAATAAACGTAATGAAAAACCGAAAACAGCCTATCTAGTGCAAACTAACAGAGAGTACAAGTAAGACACTAAGGACAATCACCCACGACAAACTCAAAGAATATGGCTGCCTAAATATGGTTCCCAATCAGAGACAACGATAAGCACCTGCCTCTGATTGAGAACCACTCCAGACAGCCATAGACCTTGCTAGACAACCCACTAAGCTACAATCCCAATACCACCACCAAAACCCCAAGACAAACACACCACAATTACAAAAACCCCATGCCACACCCTGGCCTGACCAAATACATAAAGATAAACACAAAATACTTTGACCAGGGCGTGACAGAACCCCCTAAGGTGCGGACTCCCGAACGCACCTCAAAACAATAGGGAGGGTCCGGGTGGGCGTCTGTCCATGGTGGCGGCTCCGGCGCGGGACGTGGACCCCACTCCTTTAATGTCTTAGTCCCCTCTCCCTTCGTCCCTGGATAGTCCACCCTCGCCGCCGACCATGGCCTAGTAGTCCCCACCCAGAACCCCACTGGACTGAGGAGCAGATCGGGACTGAAGGACAGCTCGGGACCGAGGCAGCTCGGGACTGAGGGGAAGCTCGGGAGTGAGAGAAAGCTCAGGAGTGAGAGAAAGCTCAGGAGTGAGAGGAAGCTCAGGAGTGAGAGGAAGCTCAGGAGTGAGAGGAAGCTCAGGAGTGAGAGGAAGCTCAGGAGTGAGAGGAAGCTCAGGCAGGTAGATAGATCTACCAGCTCCTGGCTGGCTGGTGGTTTCAGCAGATCCTGGCTGACTGGCAGATCCTGGCTGACTGGCAGATCCTGGCTGACTGGCAGATCTGGAAGAGTCTGGTTGACTGGCAGATCTGGAAGAGTCTGGTTGACTGGCAGATCTGGAAGAGTCTGGTTGACTGGCAGATCTGGAAGAGTCTGGTTGACTGGCAGATCTGGCGGCGCTGGGCAGACTGGCGGCGCTGGGCAGACTGGCGATGCTGGGCAGACTGGCGGCGCTGGGCAGACTGGCGGCGCTGGGCATACTGGCGGTGCTGGGCAGACTGACGACGCTGGGCAGACTGACGACGCTGGGCAGACTGGCGATGCTGGGCAGACTGACGGCGCTGGGCAGACTGGCGACGCTGGGCAGACTGGCGACGCTGGGCAGACTGGCGATGCTGGGCAGACTGACGGCGCTGGGCAGACTGGCGACGCTGGGCAGACTGGCGACGCTGGGCAGACTGGCGATGCTGGGCAGACTGACGGCGCTGGGCAGACTGGCGACGCTGGGCAGACTGGGGGCACTGGCGGCGCTGGGCAGACTGGCGGCACTAGCTGCTCCATATAGGCTGACAGCTCTGGCGGCTTCTTACAGACTGACCGCTCTGGCGGCTCCGTGCTGACTGGCAGCTCCTTGCAGACTGGCAGCTCCTTACAGACTGGCAGCTCCGTGCAGACTGACAGCTCCGTGCAGACTGACAGCTCCTTGCAGACTGGCAGCTCCATGCAGACTGGCAGCTCCATGCAGACTGGCAGCTCCATGCAGACTGGCAGCTCCATGCAGACTGACTGCTCCATGCAGACTGGCTGCTCCATGCAGACTGACAGCTCTGGCTGCTTCATGCAGACTGACATCTCTGGCTGCTCCATGTAGACTGGCTGCTTCATGCAGACTGGCAGCTCGGGCTGCTTCATGTAGACTGACAGCTCTGGCTGCTCCATGCGGACTGACAGCTCTGGCTGCTCCATGTAGACTGACTGCTTCATGCAGACTGGCAGCTCGGGCTGCTTCATGTAGACTGACAGCTCTGGCTGCTTCATGTAGACTGACAGCTCTGGCTGCTCCATGCGGACTGACAGCTCTGGCTGCTCCATGTAGACTGACTGCTTCATGCAGACTGGCAGCTCGGGCTGCTTCATGTAGACTGACAGCTCTGGCTGCTCCATGCAGACTGACAGCTCTGACTGTTCCATGCAGACTGACAGCTCTGGCTGCTTCATGCAGACTGGCAGCTCTGGCTGCTCCATGTAGACTGGCTGCTTCATGCAGACTGGCAGCTCGGGCTGCTTCATGTAGACTGACAGCTCTGGCTGCTCCTTGCAGACTGGCAGCTCCATGCAGACTGGCAGCTCTGGCTGCTCCATGCAGACTGACAGCTCTGGCTGCTTCATGCAGACTGGCAGCTCTGGCTGCTCCATGCAGACTGGCAGCTCTGGCTGCTCCATGCAGACTGACAGCTCTGGCTGCTCCATGCAGACTGGCTGCTCCATGCAGACTGACAGCTCTGGCTGCTCCATGCAGACTGACAGCTCTGGCTGCTCCTTGCAGACTGACAGCTCTGGCTGCTCCTTGCAGACTGGCAGCTCTGTGTGCTCCATGCAGACTGACAGCTCTGGCTGCTCCATGCAGACTGACATCTCTGGCTGCTCCATGCAGACTGACATCTCTGGCTGCTCCATGCAGACTGACATCTCTGGCTGCTCCATGCAGACTGACATCTCTGGCTGCTCTATGCGGACTGACAGCTCTGGCTGCTCTATGCAGACTGACAGCTCTGGCTGCTCCATGCAGGCTGGCAGCTCTGGCTTCTCCATGCAGGCTGGCAGCTCTGGCTGCGCTGAACAGGCGGGAGACTCCGGCAGCGTAGGAGAGGAGAAAGGCTCTGGCTGCGCTAAACAGGCGGGAGGCTCCGGCAGCGCTGTAGAGGAGGAAGGCTCTGGCTGCGCTGAACAGGCGGGAGGATCCGGCAGCGCTGTAGAGGAGAAAGGCTCTGGCTGCGCTAAACAGGCGGGAGACTCCAGCAGCGCAGGAGAGGAGAAAAGCGCTGGCTGCGCTGAACAGGCAAGGCACACTGAAGGCCTGGTGCATGGTGCTGGAACTGGTGGTACTGGATCGAGGACACGCACAGGAAGCCTGGAGCGGGGAGCTGCTACCGGAGGACTGGAGTGTGGAGGTAGCACAGGATGGGCTAGACCGTGAAGGCGTACTGGAGATCTTGAGAGCAGTGTTGGCACAGGATGTGCAAGGCTAGGGATGTGCACAGGAGGCCTGGTGCGTGAGGCTGGCACCAACTTCACCAGCCGACTAACACGCACCTCAGGACGAGTATGGAGCGCTAACCCAGGTGCCATCAAATCCCCAACACGTTCCGTCGGGCGAATTCCATGCAAAAAGCACCAACACAGCAACTCCCTCATTTCTCTCTCCTCCAATTTCCCCATTAACTCCTTCACAGTCTCTGGTTCTGGTCTCCTCCTTGGCTCCTCACGATAAACAGGGAGAGTTGGCTCAGGTCTGACTCCTGACTCTGCCACACTCTCCCTGAGCCCCCCAAGAAATTTTTGGGGCTGATTCTCAGGCTTCCATCCGCTACGCCGTGCTGCCTCCTCATATCTGCGCCTCTCAGCTTTCGCCGCCTCCAGTTCTTCCTTGGGGCGGCGATATTCTCCAGGCTGAGCCCAGGGTCCTTTACCGTCCAGTTCTTCCTCCCATGTCCATTTCTCCAGGTGGTGCAGCCTCTCCCACTGCAGCTGCTGCTGCTCCTGCTGCTGCTGCCTCTGTTGCCTCTCCTGTGGTTCCTGCCTGTTAACACGCTGCTTGGTCCGTTGGTGGTGGGTGATTCTGTAACGGTTTTCTAGTGGTGATGAAGGAGAGTCGGACCAAACTGCAGCGTGTCGATTGCGATCCATATTTATTAAACAAAACGTAAACACGACTAAACACTAAACACTACAAAACAATAAACGTAATGAAAAACCGAAAACAGCCTATCTAGTGCAAACTAACAGAGAGTACAAGTAAGACACTAAGGACAATCACCCACGACAAACTCAAAGAATATGGCTGCCTAAATATGGTTCCCAATCAGAGACAACGATAAGCACCTGCCTCTGATTGAGAACCACTCCAGACAGCCATAGACCTTGCTAGACAACCCACTAAGCTACAATCCCAATACCACCACCAAAACCCCAAGACAAACACACCACAATTACAAAAACCCCATGCCACACCCTGGCCTGACCAAATACATAAAGATAAACACAAAATACTTTGACCAGGGCGTGACACCCCTGGTGCCTCACCACCCTAACACTACTCTACCCCTGGTACCTTACCACCCTAACACTACTCTACCCCTGGTACCTTACCATCCTAACACTACTCTACCCCTGGTACCTTACCACCCTAACACTACTCTACCCCTGGTACCTTACCACCCTAACACTTCTCTTCCTCTACCCCTGGTACCTTGTTACCTTACCAGGAACAGCAGAACCAGGGAGGAGAGGAGGAGAGCACAGTAGGAAGTGGGGAGGAGGAGAAAGACACAGATCACAGAGATCCACCTGTCCTCAGTGGAGTCACAGCAACAACAGAAGACATGGGACACACTCAGTCCCTGGAAGACGTGGCCAACTCAGATCCCTCATACACAGACCTGAAGGAGTGTCTCCAGGAAGGTAAGAGCTGTGTGGGGAGGGAAGCAGACAGCTGTCAGGAGAGCTGTTACACTGTTCACCCAGAGGACCAACCTGCAGACTGCTGTCAGGAGAGCTGTTACACCGTTCACCCAGAGGACCAACCTGCAGACTGCTGTCAGGAGGGCTGTTACACTGTTCACCCAGAGGACCAACCTGCAGACAGTGAATGGTTAACCACAACAGACTCTATCCCCACCACTAAGGGTCTGTCAGACTCTGACCCCTCTCCCCTGTCAGACCCTTCTACCCTGGACAATGGACAGGACATGCAGGAGGGTACAGCTGACTCTGTGAGATCATGTCCTATAGAGATAGAGGGCCTCAGTGAGGGTGAACCTCCACTGGAACAAAGTAAGAAAACAGCTTCTGCTAGGGCTGGGGAGGGCTCTGGTGGCTCTGGTGGCTCCACAGAGGAACAGTTTCACCCCTCTGAGAAGGGCAGCCACGGGGCTCAGGGAACTGGACTCCATTCTGGGGACTGTGATGATAGAGAAATGGGAGATGCCTATGGCCCTGTAGAAACATCTATGGACCATGCAGCTGAGATCTCAGCTATCAGTGGCTCTATGGACAGTACAGTAACAGCAGTATTAAATTGTGGAGCGTTGCTGTTCTCAGGAAGTAGGCCTGCTGATAGAGAATCTGCTGATACACCACCAGCACCCTTGTTAGAGCCTGAACCCCTGTTAGAGCCTGAACCCCTGTTAGAGCCTACACCACCAGAACCCCTGTTAGAGCCTACACCACCAGAACCCCTGTTAGAGCCTGAACCCCTGTTAGAGTCTACACCACCAGAACCCCTGTTAGAGCCTACACCACCAGAACCCCTGTTAGAGACTACACCAACAGAACCCCTGTTAGAGCCGGAACCCCTGTTAGAGCCTGAACCCCTGTTAGAGCCTACACCACCAGAACCCCTGTCAGAGCCTGAACCCCTGTTAGAGCCTGAACCCCTGTTAGAGCCTGAACCCCTGTTAGAGCCTACACCAACAGAACCCCTGTTAGAGCCTACACCACCAGAACCCCTGTTAGAGCCTGAACCCCTGTTAGAGTCTACACCAACAGAACCCCTGTTAGAGCCTACACCAACAGAACCCCTGTTAGAGCCTACACCACCAGAACCCCTGTTAGAGCCTACACCAACAGAACCCCTGTTAGAGCCTACACCACCAGAACCCCTGTTAGAGCCTGAACCCCTGTTAGAGCCTGAACCCCTGTTAGAGTCTACACCACCAGAACCCCTGTTAGAGCCTACACCACCAGAACCCCTGTTAGAGACTACACCAACAGAACCCCTGTTAGAGCCTGAACCCCTGTTAGAGCCTACACCACCAGAACCCCTGTTAGACCCTGAACCCCTGTTAGAGTCTACACCACCAGAACCCCTGTTAGACCCTGAACCCCTGTTAGAGCCGGCACTAGAGCCCTACATACCAGAACCCCTATTAGAGCTGACACTAGAGCCCGCAATAGAGCATCACTCAGAGTCCTCATCAGAGCCTCAGTCAGAGCAGGTGTTCGAGGGGGAACTGCCACTAGAGGGCAGTTACAGACAGGGTGACAGAGAAGGTGAGAGACAGGATGTCAGACAGGGCAAGCCCATAGAGGCTGGTGACTCTGGCCTCAGAGCTGAGATCATGGAGGGTGTGTTAGGGTCAGAGGTAACAGAGGGGAGAGTGTCTGTACCTGCAGACCTCCAGACAGACCACCAGACAGACTTGCAGGACAGTGAGTCCCCTCCAGAGGACAGGGATGGGACTACCCCCATGGATGGAGACCTCCCGCCCCCAGAAACAGGCTCCAACTCTGGGGAGCGTCTGGTGGAGCAGGTGGAGAGAAGGATGGAGAGGAGGGTGGAGAGGGTGTAGAGATGGAGATAACGGAGGTCCTACGGAGACCTAGTGAGCCCCCTCAGTTCTAGGGGAACACATTGGAGACCCCTCTGCAAGGACAGTGAATCAGGAGTCCTGTGGCACCAGGGCGGAGGAGGGGTCAGGACACTCAGACAGTCAACCTGCTACAGACCAAGCCCTCAACCTCAACCCCTCTGTAACCCTCGACTACTCTGTGACCCTAACCCTGACCCTCGACCCCTCTGTGACGTGGTCAGACTGTGGAGATGGAGATGATGTCACTGCTGTAGTGGTGTCCACATATACAGGGGATGTCCCACCTAACAGTCCAGTGTCACCTGAGAACATACCTGAGAACCTACCTGAGAACCTAAACGAGAACCTACCAGAGAATCTACCTGAGAATCTAAATGAGAACGCACCAGAGAACACACCAGAGAACGCTCCTGAGATCCTACCTGAGATCCAACCTGAGATCCTACCTGAGAACCTACCTGAAAACCTACCTGAGAACCTAACTGAGAACGCACCTGCGAACCTCCCTGAGATTCTACCTGAGAACGGACCTGAGAACGCACCTGAGATCCCACCTGAGATCCAACCTGAGGACCTACCTGAAAACCTACCTGAGATTCTATCTGGGAACCTGCATGAGATCCTACCTGAGAATCTACCTGAGAACCGAACAGATGCTGTCTGTTCTGCAAGTCACCTTACTGTCCCTGTTGAAGGTAAGGCTTCTTGTATCAAGTCACCTTACTGTCCCTGTTGAAGGCAAGGCTTCTTGCCTTCTTAATAGTTCCATTTCAGATCAGATGACAGTATGGATTAGTTCCATTTCAGATCAGATGACAGTATGGATTAGTTCCATTTCAGATCAGATGACAGTATGGATTAGTTCCAGTTCAGATCAGATGACAGTATGGATTAGTTCCATTTCAGATCAGATGACAGTATGGATTAGTTCCATTTCAGATCAGATGACAGTATGGATTAGTTCCATTTCAGATGAGATGACAGTATGGATTAGTTCCATTTCAGATCAGATGACAGTATGGATTAGTTCCATTTCAGATCAGATGACAGTATGGATTAGTTCCATTTCAGATGTGATGACAGTATGGATTAGTTCCATTTCAGATGTGATGACAGTATGGATTAGTTCCATTTCAGATGAGATGACAGTATGGATTAGTTCCTTTTCAGATGAGATGACAGTATGGATTAGTTCCATTTCAGATGAGATGACAGTATGGATTAGTTCCAATTCAGATGTGATGACAGTATGGATTAGTTCCATTTCAGATGAGATGACAGTATGGATTAGTTCCATTTCAGATGAGATGACAGTATGGATTAGTTCCATTTCAGATGAGATGACAGTATGGATTAGTTCCATTTCAGATGTGATGACAGTATGGATTAGTTCCATTTCAGATGAGATGACATTATGGATTAGTTCCATTTCAGATCAGATGACAGAATGGATTAGTTCCATTTCAGATGAGATGACAGTATGGATTAGTTCCATTTCAGATCAGATGACAGTATGGATTAGTTCCATTTCAGATGAGAAGTTCAGTATGACTCTTACCCGGGTAACAGTACGACTGGTGTTCCTCTTACCAGGGTAACAGTACGACTGGTGGTCCTCTTACCAGGGTAACAGTACGACTGGTGTTCCTCTTACCAGGGTAACAGTACGACTGGTGTTCCTCTTACCAGGGTAACAGTACGACTGGTGTTCCTCTTACCAGGGTAACAGTACGACTGGTGTTCCTCTTACCAGGGTAACAGTATGACTGGTGTTCCTCTTACCAGGGTAACAGTATGACTGGTGTTCCTCTTACCAGGGTAACAGTATGACTGGTGTTCCTCTTACCAGGGTAACAGTATGACTGGTGTTCCTCTTACCAGGGTAACAGTATGACTGGTGTTCCTCTTACCAGGTTAACAGTATGACTGGTGTTCCTCTTACCAGGGTAACAGTAGGACTGGTGTTCCTCTTACCAGGGTAACAGTATGACTGGTGTTCCTCTTACCAGGGTAACAGTACGACTGGTGTTCCTCTTACCAGGGTAACAGTATGACTGGTGTTCCTCTTACCAGGGTAACAGTATGACTGGTGTTCCTCTTACCAGGGTAACAGTATGACTGGTGTTCCTCTTACCAGGGTAACAGTATGACTGGTGTTCCTCTTACCAGGGTAACAGTATGACTTTTGTTCCTCTTACCAGGGTAACAGTATGACTGGTGTTCCTCTTACCAGGGTAACAGTATGACTGGTGTTCCTCTTACCAGGGTAACAGTATGACTGGTGTTCCTCTTAGCAGGGTAACAGTACGACTGGTGTTCCTCTTACCAGGGTAACAGTATGACTGGTGTTCCTCTTACCAGGGTAACAGTATGACTGGTGTTCCTCTTACCAGGGTAACAGTATGACTGGTGTTCCTCTTACCAGGGTAACAGTATGACTGGTGTTCCTCTTACCAGGGTAACAGTACGACTGGTGCCTCTTACCAGGGTAGCAATACGACTGTATGTTCCTGTCTGCATAAATAGGACCTTCTGAAGATGGTTGTCTGTTCCCATCTCTAACCTGTTGTCCTGTTGTGTTGTTCTGGTTGCAGACTGTCAGAGTGTGAGTAGTTTCAGCACTACTCTCCACAAAGACTCAGACAGCGACACTGAGAGCATCTTCAGCACAGGAGAGGACAGTGTTTTCCACAAGGTAAGACTTTTCTTTAGCCTGTTGAGTGTAGGGGGCAGTATTTGATGTTTGGATGAAAAACATACCCACATGAAACTGCCTATTTCTCAGGCCCAGAATATGCATATAATTGTCAGATTAGGATAGAAAACACTAAAGTTTCCAAACCTGTCAAAATATTGTCTGTGAGTATAACAGAACTGATATTGCATACGAAAACCTGAGGAAAATCAAACCAGGAAGTGCTGTTTTTCTTGAAAATTGGATGGCTGGGTGCCAGCAGCGTTTTGCATGCGCAACAGTTTGGAGCAGACATTTTTCTCTCTCTCCTATTGAAGAAAGTACAGTCCAGTTGAAATATTATCGATTATATATTGTAAAAACAACCTGAGGCTTGATTATAAAAAATGTTTGACATGTTTCTACAAACTTTACGGATACTATTTGGAGTTTTGTCTGCCTGGTCTTGACCGCTCGAGCCTGTGGATTTCTGAACATAATGCGCCAACCAATGGAGGTTTTTTGGATATAAAAATAATCTTTATGGAACAAAAGGAACATTTATTGTGTAACTGGGAGTCTCGTGAGTGCAAACATCCGAAGATCATCAAAGGTAAGCGATTAATTTTATTGCTTTTCTGACTTTAGTGAACAATCTACTTTGCTGCTAGCTGTTTGTAATGTTTTGTCCTTACATAAACGCTTGGTATGCTTTCATCGAAAAGCTTTTTTAAAATCTGACATGCCAGGTGGATTAACAACAAGCTAAGCTGTGTTTTGATGTATTGCACTTGACATGAAAATTTTTATATTTTTAGTAATTTAATTTGGCGCCCTGTAATTCAGCGGATGTTGACGAAAATGATCCTGCTAACGGGATGGGTACATCAGGAAGATTTTAAATAGGGATAATTTATTTGTCACTGTAATAGTTTGATGTTTGAATAGAGAATAACAATAGAGATGATGAAAAACTGCTGGTCAAACTGTGGCTTCAGGGTGGTTTGCTTTGTGTAAATGATAATGGGGGATGGTAGATAACTTCTCTATGAATGACTCCTGCTCTCCTCTCCTTTGCTCTACTCTCCTCTCCTTTGAGAGGTCTCTGCCTGGTCCTCTAGCCAGTGTTAGCTTTGCCGGCTGAACACCTGCGATTAAACAGGGACTCTTTGTCCCTTGCAAACTCAAACGTACAGTGAGAGGGTTTTTTTTTTTTTTTTTTGTGGTTCCTGAAGCGCTGCCTAAAAGCTTCAGGCACCAACTCATAAGCCCACAACACGGTAGTTTTAACTGTATCGTAGTGTAAACTGTCTTCCAGGGAGAGGGCAGCTACCACTTCCTGGGCTTTCCCAGACAATTTACATTGCAACAGGAGCAGCCAAACCTCGAGTGGCCAATGCAGCGCAGCGGCCACACGCTCAAACGCAGAGAAATAGGAAACAGCTTCCGCCTCCCGGAGGGAGCTGTATTTGTACTGACATCGAAGTGATGAAGAGCAGGTTGTGGAGTCGCACTGGCGCCAGCGGCTCCAGCTGTCGGATCCTCACCTCCTTGTCGTTATCCATTTTCCTCATTTCTAAATCAAACGTCATCTGTCTATCTCGCTCTTAATCTTTTGCTTGATTTCCAAACGGACCAGCCTCACCATCAGCCTAGCGGTCCCGTCTGAGCAACCGAAAGCAGAAGAGAAAGGATTGAATCTGGGAAATGTAAAGGGGGGTACGAGCAACCCCTTTCTCCACACCGTCCTTCGACTTGGCATCAGAAGGTCTACCCGTCTCCTCTCCTGAAGCCTCCATCTCATCTTTCAACAAGAAAATGTGTTCTCACTAAACCCTCCCTGACTAGCACCACAAGCTCAGCCTTTAGGGCTTTCCCAGGGATGAAGAGTCCATAATGGTCAGCTATGGGGCAAAGATCTACTTTACGCAACCCCACCAACCGATCAACAGAGGGCGCTTCAATAAACTGGGAGACTGCTGAGGCAGCCATCTTGTACACTGCAGCCTACTGAACACACGCAAACTAAACAAGTCACCCAAACTCACAGCCCACCATCACACCTCAATCACCAATCACAGAGCTCAGAGCAGCAGGCTCTGGTCACACCTCAATCCCCAATCACAGAGAGCTCAGAGCAGCAGGGTCCGGTCACACCTCAATCACCAATCACAGAGAGCTCAGAGCAGCAGGGTCCGGTCACACCTCAATCACCAATCACAGAGAGCTCAGAGCAGCAGGGTCCGGTCACACCTCAATCACCAATCACAGAGAGCTCAGAACAGCAGGGTCCGGTCACACCTCAATCACCAATCACAGAGAGCTCAGAGCAGCAGGGTCCGGTCACACCTCAATCACCAATCACAGAGCTCAGAGCAGCAGGGTCCGGTCACACCTCAATCATCAATCACAGAGCTCAGAGCAGCAGGCTCTGGTCACACCTCAATCCCCAATCACAGAGAGCTCAGAGCAGCAGGGTCCGGTCACACCTCAATCACCAATAACAGAGCTCAGAGCAGCAGGTTCCGGTGGGCTTAATGATCCCGGATGAGCCCCCATTATGTTATGTACGCCTCTAGGAGGGAACGCAACACCCTGCTACACTGTAGGTGGAGGTAAAGAGGTATGTGACTGTAGGTGGAGGTAAAGAGGTATGTGACTGTAGGTGGAGGTAAAGAGGTATGTGACTGTAGGTAGAGGTAAAGAGGTATGTGACTGTAGGTGGAGGTAAAGAGGTATGTGATTGTAGGTCGAGGTAAAGAGGTATGGGACTGTAGGTACATGTAGAGAGGTATGGGACTGTAGGTGGAGGTAAAGAGGTATGTGACTGTAGGTGGAGGTATGGGACTGTAGATGGAGGTATAGAGGTATGTGACTGTAGGTGGAGGTATGGGACTGTAGGTGGAGGTAGAGAGGTATGGGACTGTAGGTGGAGGTATAGAGGTATGTGACTGTAGGTGGAGGTATGGGACTGTAGGTGGAGGTAAAGAGGTATGGGACTGTAGGTGGAGGTAAAGAGGTATGGGACTGTAGGTGGAGGTAGAGAGGTATGGGACTGTAGGTGGAGGTAAAGAGGTATGGGACTGTAGGTGGAGGTATGTGGCTGTAGGTGGATGTAAAGAGGTATGGGACTGTAGGTTGAGGTATAGAGGTATGTGGCTGTAGGTTGATGTATAGAGGTATGTGGCTGTAGGTTGATGTAGAGAGGTATGGGACTGTAGGTGGATGTATAGAGGTGTGTGACTGTAGGTGGAGGTATAGAGGTATGTGGCTGTAGGTTGAGGTATAGAGGTGTGTGACTGTAGGTGGATGTATAGAGGTATGTGACTGTAGGTTGAGGTATAGAGGTATGTGGCTGTAGGTGGAGGTATAGAGGTATGTGACTGTAGGTTGAGGTATAGAGGTATGTGACTGTAGGTGCGGGTAAGGATGACAGAGGCAGAGAATATTACCGTTTACTGGGAATTAATTTCCTCCTTCACACGGTAAATTGAGGAAAAGGGGCTGGACTGAGCCAAAGCTAATGGAGCCCACTCTCTTACCTTACCTACCCTCTCCTACCCTCTCCTACCTTACCTACCCTCTCCTACCTTACCTACCCTCTCCTACCTTACCTACCCTCTCCTACCTTACCTACCCTCTCCTACCTACCCACCACTTACCTAACCTTAACGCCACCTGGCGCGCTAACCAAAATACAGGGGATGGTCCTCCCAGGTCTTACCTAGTGTGCATAGAGAAAGAAAGAGAGAAAGAGAGAAAGAGAGAGCATACTTAAATTCACACAGGACACCGGATAACAGACTGACCCTAGCCCTCGACACATAAACTACTGCAGCATAAATACAGGCGGCTGAGACAGGAGGGGTCAGGAGACACTGTGGCCCCATCCGATGTTACCCCCGGACAGGGTCAAACAGGAAGGATATAACCCCACCCACTTTGCCAAAGCACAGCCCCCACACCACTAGAGGGATATCTTCAACCAACAACTTACCATCCTGAGACAAGGCCGAGTATAGCCCACAAAGATCTCCGCCATGGCACAACCCAAGGGGGGCGCCAACCCAGAAAGGAAGATCACGTCAGTGACTCAACCCACACAAGTGACACACCCCTCCTAGGGACGGCATGAAAGAGCACCAGTAAGCCAGTGACTCAGCCCCTGTAATAGGGTTAGAGGCAGAGAATCCCAGTGGAAAGAGGGGAACCGGCCAGGCAGAGACAGCAAGGGCGATTTGTTGCTCCAGTGCCTTTCCGTTCACCTTCACACTCCTGGGCCAGACTACACTCAATCATATGACCCACTGAAGAGATGAATCTTCAGTAAAAACTTAAAGGTTGAGACCGAGTTTGCGTCTCTGACATGGGTAGGCAGACCGTTCCATAAAAATTGAGCTCTATAGGAGAAAGCCCTGCCTCCAGCTGTTTGCTTAGAAATTCTAGGGACAATTAGGAGGCCTGCGTCTTGTGACCGTAGCGTACGTGTAGGTATGTACGGCAGGACCAAATCAGAGAGATAGGTAGGAGCAAGCCCATGTAATGCTTTGTAGGTTAGCAGTAAAACCTTGAAATCAGCCCTTGCCTTAACAGGAAGCCAGTATAGGGAGGCTTACAGGGAAGACATCCTCCTCCCTCATGTGGTACCCTTCCTGCAGGCTCATCCTGACATGACCCTCCAGCATGACAACGCCACCAGCCATACTGCTCGTTCTGTGTGTGATTTCCTGCAAGACAGGAATGTCAGTGTTCTGACATGGTCAGCGAAGAGCCCGGATCTGGGACCTTTGGATCGGAGGGTGAGGGCTAGGGCCATTCCCCCCAGAAATGGCTTGGAACTTGCAGGTGCCTTGGTGGAAGAGTGGGGTAACATCTCACAGCAAGAATTGGCAAATCTGGTACAGTTGATGAGGAGGAGATGCACTGCAGTACTTAATGCAGCTGGTGACCACACCAGATACTGACTGTTACTTTTGATTTTGACCTCCCCTTTGTTCAGGGACACATTATTCCATTTCTGTTAGTCACATGTCTGTGGAACTTGTTCAGTTTATGTCTCAGTTGTTAAATCTTGTTATGTTCATACAAATATTTAATATGTTTAAGTTTGCTGAAAAAAACCCCGCAGGGTGACAGTGACAGCACATGTATTTTTTTGCTGAGTTTATTACATACAGTACAGTGAACCACTAGGAGGATGTTAGACTCATGACAGTGTCCTGTATCTATTACATACAGTACAGTGAATCACTAGACTCATGACAGTGTCCTGTATCTATTACATACAGTACAGTGAACCACTAGACTCATGACAGTGTCCTGTATCTATTACATACAGTACATTGAACCACTAGACTCATGACAGTGTCCAGTATCTATTACATACAGTACAGTGAACCACTAGACTCATGACAGTGTCCAGTATCTTTTACATACAGTACAGTGAACCACTAGGAGGATGGTAGACTCATGACAGTGGCCAGTATCTATTACATACAGTACATTGAACCACTAGGAGGATGGTAGACTCATGACAGTGTCCAGTATCTATTACATTCAGTACAGTGAACCACTAGGAGGATGGCAGACTCATTACAGTGTCCAGCGGATCAAGTATTTTTTATTTTACCTTTATTTAACTAGGCAAGTCAGTGAAGAACAAATTATTATTTTCAATGACAGCCTAGGAACAGTGGGTTAACTGCCATGTTCAGGGGCAGAACGACATATTTGTACCTTGTCAGCTTGGGGATTCGATCTTGCAACCTTTCGGTTCCTAGTCCAACGCTCTAACCACTAGGCTACCCTGCCGCCCCTATTATTCAGTCCTCTCAGTTATTGGTCTCTCTCCTGTCATCTCCCACATAACATCTCTCTCTCTCTCTCTCTCTCTCTCTCTCTGTCTCTGTCTCTGTCTCTCTCTGTCTCTCTGTCTCTCTCTCGTAACTAAGCTCCCCCTGATCTGTCTAACTGCTCTCCGTTTCCAGGGGGATGATACGGTGATGGGGGACAGCACCAGTGAGGTGTCTGTATCCTGTTCCTCCACAGATGACACGGCCAGCGGGGGTCCGACCAGCTCCAGCCCAGAGAGTTGTGTGGAGGGGGGCCTGGGGGAGAGGGGCTGCAGGGACCACGGCCGCAGCTGGAGCCCTGTAGAGGGCCACACACAAGGGCCCACGGCAAGAGAAGGTCCAGGAGGAGAGGCAGAGGAAGAGGTGAAGGACAGACTGACGGAGGTGCCACGGCGCCCAGCTAAACATCGTCCCAGCATCAGGTCTCTGTCTCCGTTCAGACGCCACAGCTGGGGAGCAGGGAAGAACACAGCAGGAAACGGAGACATGAACCAATGCAGGTACAGGAGACTGGAGCTGAACTGAGCAGGGCCGGGAGGGTCTGAGGAGGGTCTGTTGAGGCACAACTTTTACCAGCACAACAGTTGCAGTCATGTGGATACACTTTACTGTTCTTTACTGTACTTTACTGTAAATTACTGTACGTTACTGTACAATACTATACTTTACTTTACAATACTGTACATTACTGTACAATACTATACTTTACTGTACAATACTATACTTTACTGTACAATACTGTAAATTACTGTACGTTACTGTACAATACTATACTTTACTTTACAATACTGTAAATTACTGTACAATACTATACTTTACTGTACAATACTATACTTTACTGTACAATACTGTAAATTACTGTACGTTACTGTACAATACTGTAAATTACTGTATGTTACTGTACTATACTTTCCACACCCATCCATCAGTTTTGATCACTGATCATAACATGCCAGGCTGTCATCTTGATGTGTGTAGAAATCCATTTAATCTCTCGTTCCTCTCGTCCTGTATCTTTTTCTCCTTCAGGGCCACACAAAGTCCCGGGGAAGGAAAGCCAACGTTTCACAGGAGAAGGTACTAATGGAACTTATATTATGTTCATTAGATTGACCTTGTTTAACAATGGAAGCACTACAACGCCCCAAAATACTGAATCCTCATACTGAAAATTTAGTACATCACAACACCCCAAAGTACTGCATCCTCATACTGAACATTTAGTACATTACAACACCCCAAAGTACTGCATCCTCATACTGAACATTTAGTACATTACAACACCCCAAAGTACTGCATCCTCATACTGAACATTTAGTACATTACAACACCCCAAAGTACTGCGTCCTCATACTGAATATTTAGTACATCACAACGCCCCAAAGTACTGCGTCCCCATACTGAACACTGATGCTCAGTTCCACTCAGACCCTCTCCCTCTCCACTCAGACCCTCTCCCTCTCCACTCAGACCCTTTCCCTCTCCACTCAGACCCTTTCCCTCTCCACCTCTCCACTCAGACCCTCTCCCTCTCCACTCAGACCCTCTCCCTCTCCACTCAGACCCCTCCACTCAGACCCCTCCACTCCACTCAGACCTTTCCCTCTGACTCAGACCCATCCCTCTCCACTCAGACCATTCCCTCTCCACCAGACCCTCTCCCTCTCCACTGAGTTCTCCCTCTCCACTCAGACCCTCTGTCTCAGTGGTTCTCAGACCCTGGTCCCTCTCCAAGGACCCTTTGTCTGTGTCCATCAGACCCTCTGGTTGTCTCAGAGGTACTGTGGTTCCCCCTCCCTCAGACCAAACCATTGACTGTCTAAGGTACTGTGGTTGTCTATGGTACTGTGGTTGTCTAAGGTACTGTCTGTGTGATTGGTACTCTGGTGGTTCTAAGGTACTGTGGTTGTCTAAGGTACTGTGTCTGTTTGGTTCTGTGGTTGTTTAAGGTACTGTGGTCTGTTTGATTGGTACTGTGGTTGTCTAAGGTACTGTGGTTGTCTAAGGTACTGTGGTTGTCTATGGTACTGTGGTTGTCTAAGGTACTGTCTGTGTGATTGGTACTGTGGTTGTCTAAGGTACTGTGGTTGTCTAAGGTACTGTGGTTGTTTAAGGTACTGTGGTTGTTTCAGGTACTGTGGTTGTTTCAGGTACTGTGGTTGTCTATGGTACTGTGTCTGTGTGATTGGTACTGTGGTTGTACTGTGTTGTCTGACTGTTCTGTGTGATTGGTTCTAAGGTACTGTGTGTCTGAGTGGTTCTGCCGTGGTTTTTCCAATGTGCCATACCATTCTGTAGCACCCCGCAAGCTGTGCTGCAGTATGACACAACTTTTATAGGAAGAACTAGTGTACATGACTCAGGCTGGTTCCCAGAGTATCCCTGTACAATATCGTCACCAGACTCCATCATCATCAACCATCTCCCTGTACAATATCTTCACCAAACTCCATCATCATCAACCATCTCCCTGTACAATATCTTCACCAGACTCCATCATCATCAACCATCTCCCTGTACAATATCTTCACCAAACTCCATCATCATCAACCATCTCCCTGTACAATATCTTCACCAAACTCCATCATCATCAACCATCTCCCTGTCCACCTTCCTCTGATCAAGACATGAACTGATCAAGACATGACCTGTCCTCTCCATCTCCCTGTCCACCTTCCTCTGGTTGTGAAGGTGGCGTCTGATGGTGCTTTTTGAAACCTGGTGACCCCAAGGCCTGCAAATCTTTCACAGTGATTCTTGGGGATTTTGTTGCTTCTCTCACCATCCTCCTCCCTATCCTGGGGGGCAAAATGAATTTGCATCTTCTACCGGTGAGGTTTTCAACTGTTCCATATCTTTTGAATTTTCTAATAATTGCCCTGACAGTGCTCAGTGGTATATTCAATAGTTTGTGGATCTTCTTGTAGCCATGACCAGATTTATGAAGGTCTACGACCATCTGTCTCTTTTGAACTGCCAGTTCCTTTCTCCATGGTGTTGGATGACAAAGGGATATTGCATGCCTGTTACCTCATTTTATACCCTAGTGAAACAGGAAGTGATGTAATGGCTCAATATAGTTCTTTAACACTTAGATGCACTTAATTAAATAAGTGGAATTTAATTCCTGGTTTAATTGTGGTAGATGTTATTTACAATCATGTTTAAGGGTGCCATTAATTGTGAAACCTTGATTTTGGAGGACATTGATTTTTAATTAAATCGATAAATTATTTTGGTTGGTTCCGTTGAAACATGATTAAAGTCCAGTATTTCTCACATGTTGGTATTTTGAGTTTATCTCTATATTTATATTGTTAATATATTTTTTATATATTGCATTACCAGTCAGGGCTGCCAGTCATTTTGGAGCCCACTGTACATTGCCACTCAGTGTCTACGATACAGCACGTTATTAGGGTAATTTATAGTATGGTACACCACAATCTGTAATATGTCCTATGTACAGTCCAGCAGATTGACTTGTTCTTCTTCTCAGCTACAGCCTGGAGGGTCTGAGTGAAGTAAGTGATGATGGGAAGTCGGCCCTGGGCGCCATTACCCAGGAGGCCAGGCTGCGGGGAGTGGTCTGTCACCAGGGCAGCAACGAGGAGAGGGTCAGGTCTCTAGAATCTCTGACAGAAGAACACCAATCTGAGCTGGGGGTTCGCACCACGGAGCGCGGACAGGTAAGTCATTATGGATCTACTACACAGTCTCCACCTAACATTCAAATAGTTGTATTGTTGTGGGGCGGCAGGTAGCCTAGTGGTTAGAGGCAGGTAGACTAGTGGTTAGAGGCAGGTAGCCTAGTGGTTAGAGGCAGGTAGCCTAGTGGTTAGAGGCAGGTAGCCTAGTGGTTAGAGGCAGGTAGCCTAGTGGTTAGAGGCAGGTAGCCTAGTGGTTATGGTAGACTAGTGGTTAGAGGCGGGTAGCCTAGTGGTTAGAGGTTAGGTAGTCTAGTGGTTAGAGGCAGGTAGCCTAGTGGTTAGAGGTTAGGTAGACTAGTGGTTAGAGGCAGGTAGCCTAGTGGTTAGAGGAAGGTAGCCTAGTGGTTAGAGGCAGGTAGCCTAGTGGTTAGAGGCAGGTAGCCTAGTGGTTAGAGGCAGGTAGCCTAGTGGTTAGAGGCATGTAGCCTAGTGGTTAGAGGAAGGTAGCCTAGTGGTTAGAGGCAGGTAGCCTAGTGGTTAGAGTCAGGTAGCCTAGTGGTTAGAGGCAGGTAGCCTAGTGGTTAGAGGCATGTAGCCTAGTGGTTAGAGGCAGGTAGCCTAGTGGTTAGAGGAAGGTAGACTAGTGGTTAGAGGCAGGTAGCCTAGTGGTTAGAGGCAGGTAGCCTAGTGGTTAGAGGCAGGTAGCCAGTGGTTTAGCCCGATGGTTAGAGGCAGGTTAGTGGTTAGAAGCAGGTAGCCTAGTGGTTAGAGGTTAGGTAGACTAGTGGTTAGAGGCAGGTAGCCTAGTGGTTAGATGCAGGTAGCCTAGTGGTTAGAGGCAGGTAGCCTAGTGGTTAGAGGCAGGTAGCCTAGTGGTTAGAGGCAGGTAGCCTAGTGGTTAGAGGCAGGTAGCCTAGTGGTTAGAGGCAGGTAGCCTAGTGGTTAGAGGCAGGTAGCCTAGTGGTTAGAGGCAGGTAGCCTAGTGGTTATAGGCGGTAGACTAGTGGTTAGAGGCAGGTAGCCTAGTGGTTAGAGGTTAGGTAGTCTAGTGGTTAGAGGTTAGGTAGTCTAGTGGTTAGAGGCAGGTAGCCTAGTGGTTAGAGGTTAGGTAGACTAGTGGTTAGAGGCAGGTAGCCTAGTGGTTAGAAGAAGGTAGCCTAGTGGTTAGAGGCAGGTAGCCTAGTGGTTAGAGGAAGGTAGACTAGTGGTTAGAGGCAGGTAGCCTAGTGGTTAGAGGCAGGTAGCCTAGTGGTTAGAGGCAGGTAGCCAGTGGTAGCGATGGTTAGAGGCAGGTAGCCTAGTGGTTAGAGGCAGGTAGCCTAGTGGTTAGAGATAGGTAGCCTAGTGGTTAGAGGCAGGTAGCCTAGTGGTTAGAGGCAGGTAGCCTAGTGGTTAGAGGCAGGTAGCCTAGTGGTTAGATGCAGGTAGCCTAGTGGTTAGAGGCAGGTAGCCTAGTGGTTAGAGGCAGGTAGCCTAGTGGTTAGAGGCAGGTAGCCTAGTGGTTAGAGGCAGGTAGCCTAGTGGTTAGAGGAAGATAGTCTAGTGGTTAGAGGCAGGTAGCCTAGTGGTTAGAGGTTAGGTAGACTAGTGGTTAGAGGCAGGTAGCCTAGTGGTTAGAAGAAGGTAGCCTAGTGGTTAGAGATAGGTAGCCTAGTGGTTAGAGCCGGGTAGCCTAGTGGTTCGAGGCGGGTAGCCTAGTGGTTCGAGGCGGGTAGCCTAGTGGTTCGAGGCGGGTAGCCTAGTGGTTAGAGGCGGGTAGCCTAGTGGTTAGAGGCGGGTAGACTAGAGGTTAGAGGCGGGTAGACTAGTGGTTAGAGCGTTGGGCTAGTAACCAAAATGGTTGCAAGATCAAATCCCCAAGCTGACAAGTTCAAAATCTGTTGTTCTGCCCCTGAACAAGGCAGTTAACCCACTGTTCCTCGGCCGCCATTGACATTTGTTTGATTGTTCTTAGCTGTCTTGCCTAGTTAAATAAAGGTAAATAAAATGATGATGTGATTGGTTGATTGTTTTTGTTTTTCTACATCAGAAGTCCAGGAGGTATCGTCCATTGAGACACAGTTGTCCTCCCATGACACTCCCCCTGACCAAGTCAGTGTCCACGCTCAGAATCAACCAGAGAGACATGGATAGTCAGTACAGTATACCTCTTAGTCTAACCCTGACCTTGCCCCTGACCCTAACCAAGTCAGTGTCCTTCATCCCCATCTGATAGTTTGGTGTCTCCATTCAGTCTCAGTGCTCCATCCCTCTCTATCAGGTCTAGTTCCTGTGACATGTTGGGTTCTCTATCAGGTCTAGGTCCTGTGACATGTAGGGTTCTCTATCAGGTCTAGTTCCTGTGATAACGGGGTTACTATCCGGTCTAGTTCCTGTGACATGTAGGGTTCTCTATCAGGTCTAGGTCCTGTGACATGTAGGGTTCTCTATCAGGTCTAGGTCCTGTGATAACGGGGTTACTATCAGGTCTAGATCCTGTGACATGTTGGGTTCTCTATCAGGTCTAGTTCCTGTGACATGTTGGGTTCTCTACCAGGTCTAGTTCCTGTGACATGTTGGGTTCTCTATCAGGTCTAGTTCCTGTGACATGTTGGGTTCTCCATCAGGTCTAGTTTCTGTGACATGTTGGGTTCTCTATCAGGTCTAGTTCCTGTGAAATGTAGGGTTCTCTATCAGGTCTAGGTCCTGTGACATGTAGGGTTCTCTATCAGGTCTAGGTCCTGTGATAACGGGGTTACTATCAGGTCTAGATCCTGTGACATGTAGGGTTCTCTACTAGATCTAGTTCCTGTGACATGTTGGGTTCTCTATCAGGTCTAGATCCTGTGACATGTAGGGTTCTCTAGTAGGTCTAGTTCTTGTGACATGTTGGGTTCTCTATCAGGTCTAGTTCCTGTGACATGTAGGGTTCTCTAGTAGGTCTAGTTCTTGTGACATGTTGGGTTCTCTATCAGGTCTAGTTCCTGTGACATGTTGGGTTCTCTATCAGGTCTAGTTCCTGTGAAATGTAGGGTTCTCTATCAGGTCTAGGTCCTGTGACATGTAGGGTTCTCTATCAGGTGTAGGTCCTGTGACATGTAGGGTTCTCTATCAGGTCTAGGTCCTGTGACATGTAGGGTTCTCTATCAGGTCTAGATCCTGTGATAACGAGTTCTCTATCAGGTCTAGATCCCGTGACATGTAGGGTTCTCTACCAGGTCTAGGTCCTGTGATAACGAGTTCTCTATCAGGTCTAGTTCCTGTGACATGTTGGGTTCTCTATCAGGTCTAGTTCTTGTGACATGTAGGGTTCTCTATCAGGTCTAGGTCCTGTGACATGTTGGGTTCTCTACCAGGTCTAGTTCCTGTGACATGTTGGGTTCTCTATCAGGTCTAGTTCCTCTGACATGTTGGGTTCTCTATCAGGTCTAGTTCCTGTGACATGTAGGGTTCTCTATCAGGTCTAGTTCCTGTGAAATGTAGGGTTCTCTATCAGGTCTAGGTCCTGTGACATGTAGGGTTCTCTATCAGGTCTAGGTCCTGTGATAACAGGGTTACTATCAGGTCTAGATCCTGTGACATGTAGGGTTCTCTACTAGGTCTAGTTCCTGTGACATGTTGGGTTCTCTATCAGGTCTAGATCCTGTGACATGTAGGGTTCTCTATTAGGTCTAGTTCTTGTGACATGTAGGGTTCTCTACTAGGTCTAGTTCCTGTGACATGTTGGGTTCTCTATCAGGTCTAGTTCCTGTGAGATTTTGGGTTCTCTACCAGGTCTAGTTCCTGTGACATGTTGGGTTCCCTATCAGGTCTAGTTCCTGTGACATGTTGGGTTCTCTATCAGGTCTAGTTCCTGTGAAATGTAGGGTTCTCTATCAGGTCTAGATCCTGTGACATGTAGGGTTCTCTACTAGGTCTAGTTCTTGTGACATGTTGGGTCTCTATCAGGTCTATGTCCTGTGACATGTAGGGTTCTCTATCAGGTGTAGGTCCTGTGACATGTTGGGTCTCTATCAGGTCTAGGTCCTGTGACATGTAGGGTTCTCTATCAGGTCTAGGTCCTGTGACATGTAGGGTTCTCTATCAGGTCTAGATCCTGTGATAACGAGTTCTCTATCAGGTCTAGATCCCGTGACATGTATGGTTCTCTACCAGCTCTAGGTCCTGTGATAACGAGTTCTCTATCAGGTCTAGTTCCTGTGACATGTTGGGTTCTCTATCAGGTCTAGTTCTTGTGACATGTAGGGTTCTCTATCAGGTCTAGGTCCTGTGACATGTTGGGTTCTCTACCAGGTCTAGTTCCTGTGACATGTCGGGTTCTCTATCAGGTCTAGTTCCTCTGACATGTTGGGTTCTCTATCAGGTCTAGTTCCTGTGACATGTAGGGTTCTCTACCAGGTCTAGGTCCTGTGATAACGGGGTCTCTACCAGGTCTAGGTCCTGTGACATGTAGGGTTCTCTATCAGGTCTAGATCCTGTGACATGTAGGGTTCTCTACCGGGTCTAGGTCTGTGATAACGGGGTCTCTACCAGGTCTAGGTCCTGTGACATGTAGGGTTCTCTACCAGGTCTAGGTCCTGTGACATGTAGGGTTCTCTATCAGGTCTAGGTCCTGTGACATGTTGGGTTCTCTACCAGGTCTAGGTCCTGTGATATGTAGGGTTCTCTATCAGTTCTAGGTCCTGTGATAATGGGTTCTCTACCAGGTCTAGGTTCTGTGATATGTAGGGTTCTCTTATTGTTCTAGGTCCTGTGATAACGGGTTCTCTATCAGGTCTAGGTCCTGTGACATGTAGGGTTCTCTATCAGGTCTAGATCCTGTGATAACGAGTTCTCTATCAGGTCTAGATCCCGTGACATGTAGGGTTCTCTACCAGGTCTAGGTCCTGTGATAACGGTTCTCTATCAGGACTAGTTCCTGTGACATGTTGGGTTCTCTATCAGGTCTAGTTCTTGTGACATGTAGGGTTCTCTATCAGGTCTAGGTCCTGTGACATGTTGGGTTCTCTACCAGGTCTAGTTCCTGTGACATGTTGGGTTCTCTATCAGGTCTAGATCCTGTGACATGTAGGGTTCTCTACTAGGTCTAGTTCTTGTGACATGTAGGGTTCTCTACTAGGTCTAGTTCCTGTGACATGTTGGGTTCTCTATCAGGTCTAGATCCTGTGACATGTAGGGTTCTCTACTAGGTCTAGTTCTTGTGACATGTAGGGTTCTCTACTAGGTCTAGTTCCTGTGACATGTTGGGTTCTCTATCAGGTCTAGTTCCTGTGAGATTTTGGGTTCTCTACCAGGTCTAGTTCCTGTGACATGTTGGGTTCCCTATCAGGTCTAGTTCCTGTGACATGTTGGGTTCTCTATCAGGTCTTGTTCCTGTGAAATGTAGGGTTCTCTATCAGGTCTAGATCCTGTGACATGTAGGGTTCTCTACTAGGTCTAGTTCTTGTGACATGTTGGGTCTCTATCAGGTCTATGTCCTGTGACATGTAGGGTTCTCTATCAGGTGTAGGTCCTGTGACATGTTGGGTCTCTATCAGGTCTAGGTCCTGTGACATGTAGGGTTCTCTATCAGGTCTAGATCCTGTGATAACGAGTTCTCTATCAGGTCTAGATCCCGTGACATGTATGGTTCTCTACCAGGTCTAGGTCCTGTGATAATGAGTTCTCTATCAGGTCTAGTTCCTGTGACATGTTGGGTTCTCTATCAGGTCTAGTTCTTGTGACATGTAGGGTTCTCTATCAGGTCTAGGTCCTGTGACATGTTGGGTTCTCTACCAGGTCTAGTTCCTGTGACATGTTGGGTTCTCTATCAGGTCTAGTTCCTCTGACATGTTGGGTTCTCTATCAGGTCTAGTTCCTGTGACATGTAGGGTTCTCTACCAGGTCTAGGTCCTGTGATAACGGGGTCTCTACCAGGTCTAGGTCCTGTGACATGTAGGGTTCTCTATCAGGTCTAGATCCTGTGACATGTAGGGTTCTCTACCGGGTCTAGGTCCTGTGATAATGGGGTCTCTACCAGGTCTAGGTCCTGTGACATGTTGGGTTCTCTACCAGGTCTAGGTCCTGTGATATGTAGGGTTCTCTATCAGTTCTAGGTCCTGTGATAATGGGTTCTCTACCAGGTCTAGGTCCTGTGATATGTAGGGTTCTCTATCAGTTCTAGGTCCTGTGATAACGGGTTCTCTACCAGGTCTAGGTTCTGTGATATGTAGGGTTCTCTTATTGTTCTAGGTCCTGTGATAACGGGTTCTCTATCAGGTCTAGGTCCTGTGACATGTTGGGTCTCTATCAGGTCTATGTCCTGTGACATGTAGGGTTCTCTATCAGGTGTAGGTCCTGTGACATGTTGGGTCTCTATCAGGTCTACGTCCTGTGACATGTAGGGTTCTCTATCAGGTGTAGGTCCTGTGACATGTTGGGTCTCTATCAGGTCATGTCCTGTGACATGTAGGGTTCTCTATCAGGTGTATGTCCTGTGACATGTAGGGTTCTCTATCAGGTCTATGTCCTGTGACATGTAGGGTTCTCTATCAGGTGTAGGTCCTGTGACATGTACGGTTCTCTATCAGGTGTAGGTCCTGTGACATGTAGGGTTCTCTATCAGGTCTAGGTCCTGTGACATGTTGGGTTCTCTATCAGATGTGCCTGTAGGTCATGTCAGTAGTAGGTCCATGTGTTTAACAGGTGCCCTGAGCCTTCATTCCTCCTGAAATGTCAGTGTTGTTGGGAGTGTGTGAGTTTGATGCATGTTCTGAGTTTGTCCTACCCTCCTCCGTACCCCTCCTTCAGCCACCGGACGGACCAGACACAGGAGGAGACTCTCCTTCTCTTTCAACCTCTCTCCCATTCTCCCCAAATCTAAATCAATCCTTTCTCTGGCCTCGTCATCTAGTGATGATGAGGACTCTGTTTGTAAGTACCCTTCGATATATAGGGCGCTTATAGTAAGTACACTAGGATAGAGGGCTCTTCGAGTTAGTACACTGAGGTAGTTATCCCCAGTTGACTGCACCAGTACCCTCTTAGTATTGTAGCTACAGGATCAGTGTTAATCAACAGATGTAACCTAGAACTCTGGGATTGCTGTTGATGTAGTTGCTAACCAGCTGTGGGTCCTTCAGTGAGCTAGACAGCTGAAGTATAAAAGCCTGTTGTTGACCCATCCTCTTAGCAGGTCAGAGCTAGCATCCTAGGAATCAACCCGTGGATACTGTAGGTAATAATAAATAATATAGCATGGCTTTCCACTGGTAGAAACGATGTTGTTACTATAGCTGTTGATATACTCTCCTTCACCAGCTCTCCGTCTATATTTCGTTGTGAAAGCTCATTGACTGAGCTATATACAGTATTTAAGACCAACATTTTCTCTCCTCCAACCCGCTGCATTAAAATAGATAATCTGCTTTTATCCCTGATTAGGAGAAGACTTGGGGCTGTATGATTATAAGAAGGCCTGGGGCTGTGTGATTATGAGAAGACTTGGGGATGTGTGATTATGAGAAGACTTGGGGATGTGTGATTATGAGAAGACTTGGGGCTGTGTGATTATGAGAAGACTTGGGGCTGTGTGATTATGAGAAGACTTGGGGCTGTGTGATTAGGAGAAGACTTGGGGCCGTGTGATTATGAGAATACTTGGGGCTGTGTGATTAGGAGAAGACTTTGGGCCGTGTGATTAGGAGAAAACTTGGGGCTGTGTGATTAGGAGAAGACTTGGGGCTGTGTGATTAGGAGAAGACTTGGGGCCGTGTGATTAGGAGAAGACTTGGGGTCGAGTGCTGATTCAGGAAAATTGTAGCCTTTCAGATCATAATGAATTAGATTACATGGACAGGTGGGGACCTGAACCTAGACCAACACTCTTACCCTGAGACTGATCCTAGACCTGATCCTAGATCACCACTCCTACCCTGAAACCTGATCCTAGATCAGCACTCCTACCCTGAGACCTGATCCTAGACCAACACTCCTACCCTGAGACCTGATCCGAGACCTGATCCTAGATCAGCACTCCTACCCTGAAACCTGATCCTAGATCAGCACCCCTACCCTGAGACCTGATCCTAGATCAGCACTCCTACCCTGAGACCTGATCCTAGATCAGCACTCCTACCCTGAGTTGCTTGATAGGTTGATCTAACTGACCCCTGGGGGTTATAGATGGTCCTTTCCATCTCCTCTTCCTCTTCAGGTACCAGGTCATTCTCCAGCACTTCTGGCTCTCTGGCTTACAGGTGAGGAAGGACTACTGCATTACTCATTACAGAGTTACAGCACATGTGGTGTGTAGTGTGTTGTGGGTGTGGCATGTCACATGCTTATATTACTATACTGGTGGTACCTGGAAATCCCCACAAGGACAGTAAAACAAGGACGTCCCCATGAGGACAAATTCTATTTTGGGCTTAGGGGATAGGTTTAGGGTTAGGTGTTAGGTTTAGGGTTAGGTTTAGGGTTAGGTGTTAGGTTTAGGGTTGGGGTTAGGGTTAGGGTTAGGGTTAGGGTTAGGGTTGGGGGAGTTAGGGTTAGGTGTTAGGGGTTAGGTTTAGGGTTGGGGTTAGGAGTTAGGGTTAGGGGTTAGGTTTAGGGTTAGGAATTAGGGTTAGGTGTTAGGGGTTAGGTTTAGGGTTATGTTTAGGGTTAGATGTTAGGGGTTAGGTTTAGGTGTTAGGGGTTAGGTTTAGGGTTGGGGTTAGGAGTTAGGTTTAGGGTTAGGTGTTAGGGGTTAGGTTTAGAGTTGGGGTCAGGTTTTAGGATTAGGGGCTAGGTTTAGGGTTGGGGTTAGGGGTTAGGATTAGAGTTGGGGTCAGGTTTAGGGGTTATGGGTCAGGTTTAGGGTTGGGTTTAGGGTTGTGGTTAGGATTAGAGTTAGGGTCAGGTTTAGGATCAGGGGTTATGGGTCAGGTTTTAGGATTAGGGGCTAGGTTTAGGGTTGGGGTTAGAAGTTAGGGAAAAAATAATATAAATCCATTTTAGCTCCCCACAAGGACAGTAATACCAGATGTCTGTGTATGTATGTGTATATACAGTTGAAGTCAGAAGTTTACATACACTTAGGTTGGAGTCATTAAAACTAGTTTTTCAACCACTCCACAAATGTCTTGTTAACAAACTATTAGGACATCTTAGGACATCTACTTTGTGCACGACAACCATTCTTTACAGACAGATTATTTCACTTATAATTCACTGTATAACATTTCCAGTGGGTCAGAAGTTTAAATATACTGAGTTGACTGTACCTTTAAACAGCATGGAAAAATCCAGAAAATTATGTCAAGCTTTAGAAGCTTCTGATAGGCTAATTGACATCATTTGAGTCAATTGGAGGTGTACCTGTGGATGTATTTCAAGGCATACCTTCAAACTAAGTGCCTTTGTAGACCTCCACAAGTCTGGTTCATCCTTGGGAGCAATTTCCAAACGCCTGAAGGTACCACATTCATCTGTACAAACAATAGTACACAAGTATTTTCACCATGGGACCACGCAGCCGTCATACCGCTCAGGAAGGAGACACGTTCTGTCTCCTAGAGATGAACATACTTTGGTGCGAAAAGTGCAAATCAATCCCAGAACAACAGCAAAGGACCTTGTGAAGATGCTGGAGGAAACCGGTACAAAAGTATCTATATCTACAGTAAAACGAGTCCTATATTGACATAACCTGAAAGGCCACTCAGCAAGGAAGAAGCCACTGCTCCAAATCCGCCATAAAAAAGCCAGACTACGCAACTGCACATGGAGAAATGTCCTCTGTTCTGATGAAACAAAAATAAACCTGTTTGGCCATAATGATCATCGTCATGTTTGGAGGAAAGAGGGGGATGCTTGCAAGCTGAAGAACACCATCCCAACCGTGAAGCACGGGGGTGGCAGCATCATGTTGCGGGGGTGCTTTACTGCAGGAGGGACTGGTGCACTTCACAAAATAATTTTCTATCCTCATGATGCCACCTATGTGGACACATTGAATCAACATCTCAAGACATCAGTCAGGAAGTTAAAGCTTGGTCGCAAATGGGTCTTCCAAATGGACAATGACCCCAAGCATACTTCCAAAGTTGTGGCAAAATGGCTTATTAAGGACCACAAAGTCAAGGTATTGGAGTGGCCATCACAAAGCCCTGACCTCAATCCTATAGAACATTTGTGGGCAGAACTGAAAAACCGTGTGCGAGCGATTAGGCCTACAAACCTGACTCAGTTACACCAGCTCTGTCAGGAGGAACGGGCCAAAATTCACCCAACTTATTGTGTGAAGCTTGTGGAAGGCTACCCGAAACGTTTCACCCAAGTTAAACAATTTAAAGGCAATGCTACCAAATACTAATTGAGTGTATGTAAACTTCTGACCCACTGGGAATGCGATGAAATAAATAAAAGCTGAAATAAATAATTCTCTCTACTACTATTCTGACATTTCACATTCTTAAAATAAATTGGTGATCCTAACTGACCTAAGACAGGGAATGTTTACTAGGATCAAATTCCAGGAATTGTGAAAAACTGAGTTTAAATGTATTTGGCTAAGGTGTATGTAAACTTCAGACTTCAACTGTATATACATATATATATATATATATATATATATATATATATATATATATTAGTGGGTGTGTCCCTTCTCTGTGTGTGCATGTGCATTCATGCGGACGTGTGTGTGTATGCATGTGTGTGTGTTTGTGTGTATGAACCTCTCTGTCCCCTGTGTGTCAGTATATCTGAGGAGGACATAGAGGGTCCCCTGAGGACTGACTTTGATGGGAAGAGTGGAACCAAGGTTAGCCGAACCTTCAGCTACCTCAAGAACAAGATATACAAGAAGACCAGGGTGAGTACTACTACACTACTGCATTAATACTAAACTACTACTACATTACTATTACACTAACAATACATTGCTACTGCATTACTACTAAACTACTACTACATTACTACACTAACAATACATGACTACTACATTACTACTACACTAACAATACATTACTACTACGTTACTACTACACTACTACTGCATTACTACTACACTACTGCATTATTGCTAAACTACTACAGCATTACTATTACACCAACAGTACATTACTACTACATCACTACTACACTAACAATACATTACTACTACATTACTGCTACATAACTACTAAACTACTACAACATTACTACTACACTACTGCATTATTACTAACCTACTACAACATTACTACTACACTAATAATACATTGCTACTGCATTACCACTAAACTACATTACTACTACACTAAAATACATTACACTACATTACTACTAAACTACTACTAAACCACATATTACTACTACTAAACTACCACTACTACTACATTACTACTACTACAACACTACTACTACATTACTACTACTATAACTACTACTAGTACATTACTACTACTACACCACTACTACCACATTACCACTAAACCACTAATGCATTACTACTACCCTACTACTAAACTACTGCTACATTTCTACTACATCACTACTAAACTACCACTACATTACTACTACAACTACAACACGATTACTACTAAACTACTACTAAACTACTGCTACATAACTACTAAACTGCTACTAGGTTACTACTACATTACTACTACTACTACTGCTACTACTACTACTACAACACTACTACTACATTACTACTAAACGACTGCTACATTAATACTACATAACTTTTTATTGCAGATTTCTTTTTGGGGGTAGTTCAGCTTTAATATTTCATATAGAATGTAGCTTCCATCAATGTAATTGTCTGCATCACTTCCAATCCCCCATATATACATACATATACATACACTACAGGTCAAACGTTTTTACCTGCTCATTCAAGGGTTTTTCTTTATTTTTTATTATTTTCGGCATTGTAGAATAATAGTGAAGACATTAAAACTAGGACATAACACATATGAAATCATGTTGTAACCAAACAAGTGTTAAACAAATCAAAAATGTATTTTATTTTTGAGATTCTTCAAAGTAGCCACCCTTTGCCTTGATGACAGCTTTGCACAATTTTGGCATTCTCTCAACCAGCTTCACCTGGAATGCTTTTCGTCTTGAAGGAGTTATCACATATGCTGAGCACTTGTTAGCTGCTTTTCCTTCACTCTGTGGTCCAATTTATTCCAAACCATCTCAATTTGGTTGAGTTTGGGTGATTGTGGAGGCCAGGTCATCTGATGCAGCACTCCATCACTCTCCTTCTTGGTCAAATAGCCCTTACACAGCCTAGAGGTGTTTTGGGTCATTGTCCTGATGAAAAACAAATGATAGTCACACTAAGCGTAAACCAGATGGGATGGCGTATCACTGCAGAATGCTGTGGTAGCCATGCTGGTTAAGTGTGCCTTGAATTCTCAATAAATCAAAGACAGTGTCACCAGTAAAGCATCACCATACCATAACACCTCCTTGTACTCTGCTTTACGGTGGGAAATATACATGCGGAGATCATCCGTTCACCTACTCTGCGTCTCTCAAAGACACAGAGGTTGGAACCAAAAATCTTCAATTTGGACTCCAGACCAAAGCACACATTTCAACCGGTCTAATGTCCATTGCTCGTGTTTCTTGGCCCAAGTGACACTTCTTCTTATTGGTGTTCTTTAGTAGTGGTTTCTTTGCAGCAATTCAACCATGAAGGCCTTATTCACACAGTCTCCTCTGAAGAGTTGATGTTGATGTGTCTCTTACTTGAATCAGTGAAGCATTTATTTGGGATGCAAATTCGAGGCTAATGAACTTATCCTCTGCAGCAGAGGTAATTCTGGGTCTTCATTTCCTGTGGCAGTCCTCATGAGAGCCAGTTTCATCATATTGAATGATGGTTTTTGCGACTGCACTTGAAGAAACTTTCAAAGTTCTTGAAATGTTCCATAATGACTGACCTTCATGTCTTGACAGTCCATCAATACTTTGTTTCTCTTTGCTCATTTGAGCTGTTCTTGACATAATATGGACTTGGTCTTTTACCAAATATGGCTATCTTCTGTATAGCACCCCTACCTTGTCACAACACAACTAATTGGCTCAAATGCATTAAGAAAGAAAGAAATTTCACAAATTCACTTAAGAAGAAGGCACACCTGTTAATTGAAATGCATTCCAGGTGAATACTTCATGAAACCGGTTGAGAGAATACCAAGAGTGTGCAAAGTTGTTGTCAAGGTAAAGGGTGGCTATTTGAAGAATCTCAAATATAAATTACATTTTGAATTGTTTAACACTTGTTATTGTTATGATTCCATTTGTTATTTAGTTTTGATGTCTTCACTGTTATTCTAATTCTATTGGTTGCAAGAATTGTGTTAATAATTTAAATAAAAAATTCAGTTTTGAATCCGGCATCGTTTTGCATATCAGTTCATAAACCATGTGCCATGGAATCGTTACGTCAAAAATCTGTTCCCAACTATTTTTCAGGTTAAATGGCAGAGCTGTCAGTGTTTCGGTCCTTAAATGAAACTGTTATACTTTTTTATTCATCACAATTTTCTTTAAAAAAATGGTCTTTAGTTGGTCTTTAATACAGGGCCGACAGACAAGTTCCTCACTTTTTCCCCCTTCCACTTTCCTCTTCCATTTTTGCGGTAATGCTGCAATTAGTTGGTTGTATTTTGGGGATCAGACATTTCCATATGATTCTGTTAGCTGCATGTCCTATTTCTGATATCATTTAGTTGGTTGTATTTTGGGGATCAGACATATGATTCTGTTAGCTGCATGTCCTATTTTTGAATATCACTTTTAAAAAAAGTTCTTTAGAAAAATAATTTTGGGGATCAGAGTATATGATTCTGTAATATTTGTTCTGTCCTTTTTGAAGAAATTGTTTCTTTTCAAGGCTTGTTTTAAAAATAAAAAACTACAACATCTCACTTTCAGTTATTTGTAAAATAATTTTTTTTGGGGACATTCTTACAATCTTAAACAAGGTAAATATTTGAGTGTAATATTTGCTGTAAAATTTGTTCTGCAGGGTGAACTGGGATATGACTAAAGGTTAAGAAATTGTTTGGGATATTTTCAAGGCTTGTTTTAAAAATAACGTTATTTGGGAGACTAAAGAGTTTCAGGGTAAACTTTACAACATCTCACTTTCAGTTATTTGTAATCTGAATAAAGGGAAAAGGGTGGGATATTCTTTAACATGGGGACATTCTTACTAATCTGGTAAACAAGGTAAACTGGGATATGATGAGTTAATCAAACTGGGAGTTAAGTTCAGGGTAAACTGGGATATGACTAAAGAGTTAATCAGGGTAAACTAAAGGGTGAACTGGGATATGACTAAAGAGTTAATCAGGGTAAACTGGGATATGACTAAAGAGTTAATCAGGGTAAACTGGGATATGACTAAAGAGTTAATCAGGGTAAACTGGGATATGACTAAAGAGTTAAGCAGGGTGAACTGGGATATGACTAAAGAGTTAATCAGGGTAAACTGGGATATGACTAAAGAGTTAAGCAGGGTAAACTGGGATATGACTAAAGAGTTTAATCAAGGTAAACTGGGATATGACTTTCAAATCAAATCAAATGTATTTGTCACATACACATGGTGAGCAAATGTTAATGCGAGTGTAGCGAAATGCTTGTGCTTCTAGTTCCGACAATGCAGTAATAACCAACGAGTAATCTAACTAACAATTCCAAAACTACTACCTTATACACACAAGTGTAAAGAGATAAAGAATATGTACAGTACATAAAGATATATGAATGAGTGATGGTACTGAGCGGCATAGGCAAGATGCAGTAGATGGTTTCGAGTACAGTATATACATATGAGATGAGTATGTAAACAAAGTGGCATAGTTTGAAGTGGCTAGTGATACATGTATTACATAAAGATGCAGTAGATGATATAGAGTACAGTATACACATATACATATGAGATGAATAATGTAGGGTATGTAAACATTATATTAGGTAGTATTGTTTAAAGTGGCTAGTGATATATTTTACATCAATTCCCATTACTAAAGAGTTAAGCAGGGTAAACTGGGATATGACTAAAGAGTTAAGCAGGGTAAACTGGGATATTACTAAAGAGTTAATCAGGGTAAACTGGGATATGACTAAAGAGTTAAGCAGGGTAAACTGGGATATGACTAAAGAGTTAAGCAGGGTGATTTTTCCACATAATAGACAGGTATTTACCTTTCCATGGTAGCAAGATCTGTTTTTGCTAACTTTCTATAGAAATGTATTGGAGTGAGATCATTTATTTATTTCAGGATTTGTATATACCGAGAACACCTGGTTTACATTTCCCCAATTAAGCGACTTGTAATTAACCCTCTGTTTCCCATCATGTTTTGTGTGTAATTGTTTTCATATTAGGTAGTGTTAGTTTATGCGCTCTACTTTTAATCCGGAGAGGTTAGAAAAAGTATCTAGATCCTCGTTGAGGCTGTGGAGGGATCCAAGTTGTGGATTTAAAAGAAAACATGAATCATCAGAGTACAGTGACACCTTTGTTTTTCAGCCCTGGATTTCTAATTGCTTGATATTATTATTGGATTTGATTTTAACAGAGGACATTTCGATGGCCATAATAAATAGCTATGGCGATAGTGGACAACCTTGTTTTACTCCTCTTGACAATTTAAAACCTTCTGAGAAGTAGCCGTTATTTAATATTTTACACCAAGAGTTACTACACATGATTTTAACCCATTTTATAAGATATTCTTCAAAATGTAAATGTTCCAGGCATTTATATATAAACTCCAATCATACTTTATCAAAAGCCTTTTCAAAGTCAGCTTTGAATAGTATGCCTGCTTTCCCAGATTTTTCATAGTGTTCTACTGTTTCCAGTACTTGTCTTATATTATCTCCAATGTATAGTCCATGTTAAAAAACTGTTTGATTAGAATGAATAACGTCAGACAAAACCTTTTTAATTCCATGTGCTTTAATTCTATGTGCTAGAGTTTTTGCATCACAGCACTGAAGTGCAAGTGGCCTCCAAGGTGTTTTAATGAACTGGATCTTTATATTTACCACTTGGATCCTGTTTCAGTAATAATGAAATCAGACCTTGTTGAGTGTCTGATAATCTACAATTTACATAGGACCGTTCCACTGGTGCATGTTCATTAATTGTTTATGGTTCATTGAACAAGCATGGGAAACAGTGTTTGAACCCTTTACAATGAAGATCTGTGAATTATTATATATATTTTTGAATTATCTTTGAAAGACAGGGTCCTGAAAAAGGGAAGTTTCTTTTTTGCTGAGTTTACTACTACTATTATAGGCTACCTCGAGCAAGATGTACAAGAAGACCAGGGTGACCATTATCATTCAATAATCTCATCATTATTAATCACAAGGTTAATTCTCAGGATTAACCCAAGCTGTTTGCAGTCCTCTGCTGAAATACAGATGTCAAATCTTAATTTGATCATCCTGTTGTTGCTGGATTTTTCCTGTGTGTATTGTAGGTTTAAAAAGTTTGTAATTTCCCATTTCAGACTTAATTTTCCCTAATGAAAAATGAATCAACCCCTACAAAAATATGTCCATTAATTATAATCCACATAACAATTCACATTTCCTGTTGCTGCAGGATTATTTTGCTGCTGTGTGAAACTGGCTCAAATTTAGATATGACATCTGTACTTGACATCTTACCATTGTCACAGTCACTGTTCAGAACGCACTAGTGTTTCAGAGGAACCCCAATCTGTTTTCACAAATAAACATTTCAACTCTGAAAAACTTCACTGAAGGTGATAAATTGACGCCTTGGTATGGGTTTTAACAACGTTGATAAATTATTATTAAGAGCTTTGGTGGTGTTACACCAAGAGGTCTGTTTTCACGTTTCACCGTGACATGACCCTAATTTGATCTGACTCAGTTGATGACGAAGAGATGAGAGATAGATATGAGAGATAGAAGAGAAGAGATGAGAGATAGATACCAGAGCAACAGAATAGTATTAGTAGCGGAAGCAGCAGCACTGAGCGGTAAGAGAAGTAGAACAGAAAGAGGACACTCTCTCTATGGACTCCAGCTCTCTCTCTCTCTGTCACCACAGCAGCTAGCCAGTCACTTTAAAGGGCCAACAGCTTTAATGACAGACCTCAGCAACGACCAGCAGCTAAGACAGACCTCAGCCACGACCAGCAGCTAAGACAGACCTCAGCCACGACCAGCAGCTAAGACAGACCTCAGCCACGACCAGCAGCTAAGACAGACCTCAGCCACGACCAGCAGCTAAGACAGACCTCAGCCACGACCAGCAGCTAAGACAGACCTCAGCCACGACCAGCAGCTAAGACAGACCTCAGCCACGACCAGCAGCAGACCTCAGCCACGACCAGCAGCTAAGACAGACCTCAGCCACGACCAGCAGCTAAGACAGACCTCAGCCACAACAGACCTCAGCCACGACCAGCAGCTAAGACAGACCTCAGTCACGACCAGCAGCTAAGACAGACCTCAGCCACGACCAGCAGCTAAGACAGACCTCAGCCACAACAGACCTCAGCCACGACCAGCAGCTAAGACAGACCTCAGTCACGACCAGCAGCTAAGACAGACCTCAGTCACGACCAGCAGCTAAGACAGACCTCAGTCACGACCAGCGGCTAAGACAGACCTCAGTCACGACCAGCGGCTAAGACAGACCTCAGCCACGACAGACCTCAGCCACGACCAGCAGCTAAGACAGACCTCAGTCACGACCAGCGGCTAAGACAGACCTCAGCCACGACAGACCTCAGCCACAACCAGCGGCTAAGACAGACCTCAGCCATGACCAGCGGCTAAGACAGACCTCAGCCACGACCAGCGGCTAAGACAGACCTCAGCCACGACCAGTGGCTAAGACAGACCTCAGCCACGACCAGCAGCTAAGACAGACCTCAGCCATGACCAGCGGCTAAGACAGACCTCAGCCATGACCAGCGGCTAAGACAGACCTCAGCCACGACCAGCAGCTAAGATAGACCTCAGCCACGACAGACCTCAGCCACGACCAGCGGCTAAGACAGACCTCAGCCATGACCAGCGGCTAAGACAGACCTCAGCCACGACCAGCGGCTAAGACAGACCTCAGCCACGACCAGTGGCTAAGACAGACCTCAGCCACGACCAGCAGCTAAGACAGACCTCAGCCACGACCAGCGGCTAAGACAGACCTCAGCCACGACCAGCGGCTAAGACAGACCTCAGCCACGACAGACCTCAGCCACGACCAGCGGCTAAGACAGACCTCAGCCACGACCAGCAGCTAAGACAGACCTCAGCCACGACCAGTGGCTAAGACAGACCTCAGCCACGACCAGTGGCTAAGACAGACCTCAGCCACGACCAGCAGCTAAGACAGACCTCAGCCACGACCAGCGGCTAAGACAGACCTCAGTCACGACCAGCGGCTAAGACAGACCTCAGCCACGACCAGTGGCTAAGACAGACCTCAGCCACGACCAGCGGCTAAGACAGACCGCTAGAGTTCTATGTTATTCTATGAATACCTGTCTCTTACTACTGGAGATGGTGGTTAAGTCAGAAACAGCACTCCCTTTACACTGTTGCATCACTTCCTGGTGCTCTGTCTCTCTCCCTACTCTGATAGGAACTGGGCACCCCCTGTACACTGTTACATCACTTCCTGGTTCTCACTGTCTCTCTCCCTACTCTGATAGGAATTAGTGTTGTGAAGTGCTGTGGTACTGTGGTGTTCAGTCAGTGGAGGCTGTGGTTTAGATGGTTGTAGCATTGTAAGGTTAGATATCAGCCTGTCTGGGGCTCACAGTCACTGAAAGTAACAGAGATGTTGTATCGAAGGTTCTTTGATGTCAAAGGTCTCTCCATGAAGTTAAAGTGTGGGCGAGGACTAGAGGTAGGTACAGTAGGAGGACAGGGGTAGATACAGTAGGAGGACAGGGGTAGAGGACAGGGGTAGGTGCCGCAGGAGGACAGGGGTAGAGGACAGGGGTAGGTACCGCAGGAGGACAGGGGTAGGTACCGCAGGAGGACAGGGGTAGGTACCGCAGGAGGACAGGGGTAGAGGACAGGCGTAGTGGACAGTAGGAGGACAGGGGTAGTGGACAGTAGGGGGTCAGGGGTAGAGGACAGTAGGAGGACAGTAGAAGGACAGGGGTAGAGGACAGGGGTAGGTACCGCAGGAGGACAGGGGAAGAGGACAGGGGTAGATACAGTAGGAGGACGGGTAGAGGACAGGGGTAGGTACCGCAGGAGGACAGGGGTAGAGGACAGTAGGAGAACAAGGGTAGAGGACAGTAGGATACAGATGGGTTTGGTAGGATACAGATGGGTTTGGTAGGATACAGATGGGTTTGGTAGGAAACAGATGGGCTTGGTAGGAAACAGATGGGTTTGGTAGGATACAGATGGGCTTGGTAGGAAACAGATGGGTTTGGTAGGATACAGATGGGTTTTGTAGGATACAGATGGGTTTGGAAGGATACAGATGGGCTTGGTAGGATACAGATGGGTTTGGAAGGATACAGAAGGATACAGATGGGTTTGGTAGGATACAGATGGGTTTGGTAGGATACAGATGGGTTTGGTAGGATACAGATGGGTTTGGTAGGATACAGATGGGTTTGGTAGGATACAGATGGAATTGGTAGGATACAAGATGGGTTTGGTAGGATACAGATGGGTTTGGTAGGATACAAGATGGGTTTGGTAGGATACAAGATGGGTTTTGTAGGATACAGGTGGGTTTGGTAGGATACAGATGGAATTGGTAGGATACAAGATGGGTTTGGTAGGTCTGGGAGGAATGAACAGTGTGATTCTGGTCCTGTTAGCATCTCCGTTTCCAATAGGTGTAAAATATATCTTGTTCATTTAGCCTGTTTTCAGCTGTTTATCTATTTTTGATCTTGTGTTTAACCAATCAAAATACCTCTGCATTGACAACATTGAGAGTTTCATTCAGTTTGTTTAAATAGCAGATTTGTCAGAGGATAACCCATGTATTGTGTGCTTAGTTTTGAGAACCAGCTACTTGAAGTCAATGTTTTAAACACGCTTGACCTTGATTTTTTGAGAAAAGTTGTTGAGATGACCAAGTTGTTATTCTGTATTGGAGAGTTTTTATGCTATTCAGCTGTGTGCAACTTCCTGAATGTAAGGGGAAGTGAGCGTAAAGGGGAAGAGGCGATGTAAGCTAGATTCCAACATGTGGTCGGGAGGCGCTGTAGGCAGGGTGTGATGTAATACTGTCAAATTGTGTAACAACGTGGAGGGCTCCATATGACTCCACATTGACGTGATTGGTCGACGGTAGGTTCGGGGGCGGGAAGTCTTGTGTAAACACAAATTCACTTCCTCGACAACTTCCTTGACAACAGCTCTGTGCATACTCTGCGAAACATAGGAAGTATTAATGGCCCTGACTTCTGCAGAGGCCGTATGATTGTAAGGGAAGACCCCCCTGTATTGGACAAAAATGAATGGGAAGTCATTGGCATCGGACAAACCATATACACATTGTCCAATACCACCCAATTCA
>NW_024608943.1:0-60000 GCF_018296145.1 Oncorhynchus tshawytscha
TCAGGACTGTGTTACAGTGTTACAGTCAGACATCAGGACTGTATCAGGCTGTGTTACAGTGTTACAGTCAGACATCAGGACTGTATCAGGGCTGTGTTACAGTGTTACAGTCAGACATCAGGACTGTATCAGGGCTGTGTTACAGTGTTACAGTCAGACATCAGGACTGTATCAGGGCTGTGTTACAGTGTTACAGTCAGACATCAGACTGTATCAGGCTGTGTTACAGTGTTACAGTCAGACATCAGGACTGTATCAGGCTGTGTTACAGTGTTACAGTCAGACATCAGGACTGTATCAGGACTGTGTTACAGTGTTACAGTCAGACATCAGGACTGTATCAGGGCTGTGTTACAGTGTTACAGTCAGACATCAGGACTGTATCAGGGCTGTGTTACAGTGTTACAGTCAGACATCAGGACTGTATCAGGGCTGTGTTACAGTGTTACAGTCAGACATCAGGACTGTATCAGGGCTGTGTTACAGTGTTACAGTCAGACATCAGGACTGTATCAGGGCTGTGTTACAGTGTTACAGTCAGACATCAGGACTGTGTTACAGTGTTACAGTCAGACATCAGGACTGTGTTACAGTGTTAAAGTCAGACATCAGGACTGTATCAGGGCTGTGTTACAGTGTTACAGTCAGACATCAGGACTGTGTTACAGTGTTACAGTCAGACATCAGGACTGTATCAGGGCTGTGTTACAGTGTTACAGTCAGACATCAGGACTGTATCAGGGCTGTGTTACAGTGTTACAGTCAGACTGTGTTCAGTGACTGTATCAGGGCTGTGTTACAGTGTTACAGTCAGACATCAGGACTGTATCAGGGCTGTGTTACAGTGTTACAGTCAGACATCAGGACTGTATCAGGGCTGTGTTACAGTGTTAAAGTCAGACATCAGGACTGTATCAGGACTGTGTTACAGTGTTAAAGTCAGACATCAGGACTGTATCAGGGCTGTGTTACAGTGTTAAAGTCAGACATCAGGACTGTATCAGGGCTGTGTTACAGTCAGACATCAGGACTGTATCAGGGCTGTGTTACAGTGTTACAGTCAGACATCAGGACTGTGTTACAGTGTTACAGTCAGACATCAGGGCTGTGTTACAGTGTTACAGTCAGACATCAGGACTGTGTTACAGTGTCACAGTCAGACATCAGCGCTGTGTTACAGTGTTACAGTCAGACATCAGGAGTGTATCAGGGCTGTGTTACAGTGTTACAGTCAGACATCAGGACTGTATCAGTGCTGTGTTACAGTGTTACAGTCAGACATCAGGACTGTATCAGGGCTGTGTTACAGTGTTACAGTCAGACATCAGGACTGTACAGTCAGGGCTGTGTTACAGTGTTACAGTCAGACATCAGGACTGTATCAGGGCTGTGTTACAGTGTTACAGTCAGACATCAGGACTGTATCAGGGCTGTGTTACAGTGTTAAAGTCAGACATCAGGACTGTGTTACAGTGTTACAGTCAGACATCAGGACTGTGTTACAGTGTTACAGTCAGACATCAGGGCTGTGTTACAGTGTTACAGTCAGACATCAGGACTGTGTTACAGTGTCACAGTCAGACATCAGGGCTGTGTTACAGTGTTACAGTCAGACATCAGGACTGTGTTACAGTGTTACAGTCAGACATCAGGGCTGTGTTACAGTGTTACAGTCAGACATCAGGACTGTGTTACAGTGTTACAGTCAGACATCAGGGCTGTGTTACAGTGTTACAGTCAGACATCAGGACTGTATCAGGGCTGTGTTACAGTGTTACAGTCAGACATCAGGACTGTGTTACAGTGTTACAGTCAGACATCAGGACTGTGTCAGGGCTGTGTTACAGTGTTACAGTCAGACATCAGGACTGTATCAGGGCTGTGTTACAGTGTTACAGTCAGACATCAGGACTGTATCAGGGCTGTGTTACAGTGTACAGTCAGACATCAGGACTGTATCAGGGCTGTGTTACAGTGTTAAAGTCAGATATCAGACTGTATCAGGCTGTGTTACAGTGTTACAGTCAGACATCAGGACTGTATCAGGGCTGTGTTACAGTGTTACGGACATCAGACTGTATCAGGGCTGTGTTACAGTGTTACAGTCAGACATCAGGGCTGTGTTACAGTGTTACAGTCAGACATCAGGACTGTGTTACAGTGTCACAGTCAGACATCAGCGCTGTGTTACAGTGTTACAGTCAGACATCAGGAGTGTATCAGGGCTGTGTTACAGTGTTACAGTCAGACATCAGGACTGTATCAGTGCTGTGTTACAGTGTTACAGTCAGACATCAGGACTGTATCAGGGCTGTGTTACAGTGTTACAGTCAGACATCAGGACTGTATCAGGGCTGTGTTACAGTGTTACAGTCAGACATCAGGACTGTATCAGGGCTGTGTTACAGTGTTACAGTCAGACATCAGGACTGTGTTACAGTGTTAAAGTCAGACATCAGGACTGTATCAGGACTGTGTTACAGTGTTAAAGTCAGACATCAGGACTGTATCAGGGCTGTGTTACAGTGTTACAGTCAGACATCAGGACTGTATCAGGGCTGTGTTACAGTGTTACAGTCAGACATCAGGACTGTGTTACAGTGTTACAGTCAGACATCAGGACTGTGTTACAGTGTTAAAGTCAGACATCAGGACTGTATCAGGGCTGTGTTACAGTGTTACAGTCAGACATCAGGACTGTGTTACAGTGTTAAAGTCAGACATCAGGACTGTGTTACAGTGTTAAAGTCAGACATCAGGACTGTATCAGGGCTGTGTTACAGTGTTACAGTCAGACATCAGGACTGTATCAGGGCTGTGTTACAGTGTTACAGTCAGACATCAGGACTGTATCAGGGCTGTGTTACAGTGTTACAGTCAGACATCAGGACTGTATCAGGACTGTGTTACAGTGTTACAGTCAGACATCAGGACTGTATCAGGGCTGTGTTACAGTGTTAAAGTCAGACATCAGGACTGTGTTACAGTGTTACAGTCAGACATCAGGACTGTATCAGGACTGTGTTACAGTGTTAAAGTCAGACATCAGGACTGTATCAGGACTGTGTTACAGTGTTACAGTCAGACATCAGGACTGTGTTACAGTGTTACAGTCAGACATCAGGACTGTGTTACAGTGTTACAGTCAGACATCAGGACTGTATCAGGACTGTGTTACAGTGTTAAAGTCAGACATCAGGACTGTATCAGGACTGTGTTACAGTGTTAAAGTCAGACATCAGGACTGTGTTACAGTGTTACAGTCAGACATCAGGACTGTATCAGGGCTGTGTTACAGTGTTAAAGTCAGACATCAGGACTGTATCAGGGCTGTGTTACAGTGTTAAAGTCAGACATCAGGACTGTGTTACAGTGTTACAGTCAGACATCAGGACTGTATCAGGGCTGTGTTACAGTGTTACAGTCAGACATCAGGACTGTATCAGGGCTGTGTTACAGTGTTACAGTCAGACATCAGGACTGTATCAGGGCTGTGTTACAGTGTTACAGTCAGACATCAGGGCTGTGTTACAGTGTTACAGTCAGACATCAGGACTGTGTTACAGTGTTACAGTCAGACATCAGGACTGTATCAGGACTGTGTTACAGTGTTACAGTCAGACATCAGGACTGTATCAGGACTGTGTTACAGTGTTAAAGTCAGACATCCGGACTGTATCAGGACTGTGTTACAGTGTTAGTCAGACACCAGGACTGTGTTACAGTGTTAAAGTCAGACATCAGGACTGTATCAGGACTGTGTTACAGTATTAAAGTCAGACATCAGAACTGTATCAGGGCTGTGTTACAGTGTTAAAGTCAGACATCAGGGCTGTATCAGGACTGTGTTACAGTGTTAAAGTCAGACATCAGGACTGTATCAGGACTGTGTTACAGTGTTAAAGGCAGACATCAGGACTGTGTTACAGTGTTAAAGTCAGACATCAGGACTGTATCAGGGCTGTGTTACAGTGTTAAAGTCAGACATCAGGACTGTATCAGGGCTGTGTTACAGTCAGACATCAGGACTGTATCAGGACTGTGTTACAGTGTTAAAGGCAGACATCAGGACTGTGTTACAGTGTTAAAGTCAGACATCAGGACTGTATCAGGGCTGTGTTACAGTGTTAAAGTCAGACATCAGGACTGTGTCAGGACTGTGTTACAGTATTAAAGTCAGACATCAGGACTGTATGACTGTGTTACAATCAGACATCAGGACTGTGTTACAGTGTTAAAGTCAGACATCAGGGCTGTGTTACAGTGTTAAAGTCAGACATCAGGACTGTATCAGGACTGTGTTACAGTGTTAAAGTCAGACATCAGGACTGTGTTACAGTGTTACAGTCAGACATCAGGACTGTATCAGGACTGTGTTACAGTGTCACAGTCAGACATCAGCGCTGTGTTACAGTGTTACAGTCAGACATCAGGAGTGTATCAGGGCTGTGTTACAGTGTTACAGTCAGACATCAGGACTGTATCAGTGCTGTGTTACAGTGTTACAGTCAGACATCAGGACTGTATCAGGGCTGTGTTACAGTGTTAAAGTCAGACATCAGGACTGTATCAGGGCTGTGTTACAGTGTTACAGTCAGACATCAGGACTGTATCAGGGCTGTGTTACAGTGTTAAAGTCAGACATCAGGACTGTATCAGGGCTGTGTTACAGTCAGACATCAGGACTGTATCAGGGCTGTGTTACAGTGTTACAGTCAGACATCAGGACTGTGTTACAGTGTTACAGTCAGACATCAGGACTGTATCAGGGCTGTGTTACAGTGTTACAGTCAGACATCAGGACTGTGTTACAGTGTCACAGTCAGACATCAGCGCTGTGTTACAGTGTTACAGTCAGACATCAGGAGTGTATCAGGGCTGTGTTACAGTGTTACAGTCAGACATCAGGACTGTATCAGTGCTGTGTTACAGTGTTACAGTCAGACATCAGGACTGTATCAGGCTGTGTTACAGTGTTACAGTCAGACATCAGGACTGTATCAGGGCTGTGTTACAGTGTTACAGTCAGACATCAGGACTGTATCAGGGCTGTGTTACAGTGTTACAGTCAGACATCAGGACTGTATCAGGGCTGTGTTACAGTGTTACACAGACATCAGACTGTATCAGGCTGTGTTACAGTGTTAAAGTCAGACATCAGGACTGTATCAGGACTGTGTTACAGTATTAAAGTCAGACATCAGGACTGTATCAGGACTGTGTTACAGTCAGACATCAGGACTTTGTTACAGTCAGACATCAGGACTGTGTTACAGTCAGACATCAGGACTGTATCAGGACTGTGTTACAGTATTAAAGTCAGACATCAGGACTGTATCAGGGCTGTGTTACAGTATTAAAGTCAGACATCAGGACTGTGTTACAGTGTTAAAGTCAGACATCAGGACTGTATCAGGACTGTGTTACAGTGTTAAAGTCAGACATCAGGGCTGTATCAGGAATGTGTTACAGTGTTAAAGTCAGACATCAGGACTGTATCAGGACTGTGTTACAGTGTTAAAGTCAGACATCAGGACTGTATCAGGGCTGTGTTACAGTGTTACAGTCAGACATCAGGACTGTATCAGGGCTGTGTTACAGTGTTACAGTCAGACATCAGGACTGTATCAGGGCTGTGTTACAGTGTTACAGTCAGACATCAGACATCAGGACTGTGTTACAGTGTTAAAGTCAGACATCAGGACTGTATCAGGGCTGTGTTACAGTGTTAAAGTCAGACATCAGGACTGTATCAGGACTGTGTTACAGTGTTAAAGTCAGACATCAGGGCTGTATCAGGAATGTGTTACAGTGTTAAAGTCAGACATCAGGACTGTATCAGGACTGTGTTACAGTGTTAAAGTCAGACATCAGGACTGTGTTACAGTGTTAAAGTCAGACATCAGGGCTGTGTTACAGTGTTAAAGTCAGACATCAGGACTGTATCAGGGCTGTGTTACAGTGTTACAGTCAGACATCAGGACTGTATCAGGGCTGTGTTACAGTGTTACAGTCAGACATCAGGACTGTATCAGGGCTGTGTTACAGTGTTACAGTCAGACATCAGGACTGTATCAGGGCTGTGTTACAGTGTTACAGTCAGACATCAGGACTGTATCAGGGCTATGTTACAGTGTTACAGTCAGACACCAGGACTGTGTTACAGTGTTAAAGTCAGACATCAGGACTGTATCAGGGCTGTGTTACAGTGTTACAGTCAGACATCAGGACTGTATCAGGGCTGTGTTACAGTGTTACAGTCAGACATCAGGACTGTATCAGGGCTGTGTTACAGTGTTACAGTCAGACATCAGGACTGTGTTACAGTGTTACAGTCAGACATCAGGACTGTGTTACAGTGTTACAGTCAGACATCAGGACTGTATCAGGACTGTGTTACAGTGTTAAAGTCAGACATCAGGACTGTATCAGGGCTGTGTTACAGTGTTACAGTCAGACATCACTGTGTTACAGTGTTATCAGGGCTCAGGGCTGTTACAGTGTTACAGTCAGACATCAGGACTGTGTTACAGTGTTACAGTCAGACATCAGGACTGTATCAGGGCTGTGTTACAGTGTTACAGTGTTCAGACATCAGGACTGTATCAGGTTACTGTAAAGTTACAGTGTTACAGTGTTACAGTCAGACATCAGGACTGTATCAGGGCTGTGTTACAGTGTTACAGTCAGACATCAGGACTGTGTCAGGGCTGTGTTACAGTGTTAAAGTCAGACATCAGGACTGTATCAGGGCTGTGTTACAGTGTTAAAGTCAGACATCAGGACTGTATCAGGGCTGTGTTACAGTGTTAAAGTCAGACATCAGGACTGTATCAGGACTGTGTTACAGTGTTAAAGTCAGACATCAGGACTGTATCAGGGCTGTGTTACAGTGTTAAAGTCAGACATCAGGACTGTATCAGGACTGTGTTACAGTCAGACATCAGGACTGTGTTACAGTGTTAAAGTCAGACATCAGGACTGTGTTACAGTGTTACAGTCAGACATCAGGACTGTATCAGGACTGTGTTACAGTGTTAAAGTCAGACATCAGGACTGTATCAGGCTGTGTTACAGTGTTAAAGTCAGACATCAGACATCAGGGCTGTGTTACAGTGTTACAGTCAGACATCAGGACTGTATCAGTGCTGTGTTACAGTGTTACAGTCAGACATCAGGACTGTATCAGGGCTGTGTTACAGTGTTACAGTCAGACATCAGGACTGTATCAGGGCTGTGTTACAGTGTTAAAGTCAGACATCAGGACTGTGTTACAGTGTTACAGTCAGACATCAGGACTGTATCAGGACTGTGTTACAGTGTTACAGTCAGACATCAGGACTGTATCAGGACTGTGTTACAGTGTTAAAGTCAGACATCCGGACTGTATCAGGACTGTGTTACAGTGTTAGTCAGACACCAGGACTGTATCAGGGCTGTGTTACATTGTAACAGTCAGACATCAGGACTGTATCAGGGCTGTGTTACAGTGTTACAGTCAGACATCAGGACTGTATCAGGACTGTGTTACAGTGTTACAGTCAGACATCAGGACTGTATCAGGACTGTGTTACAGTGTTACAGTCAGACATCAGGACTGTATCAGGGCTGTGTTACAGTGTTAAAGTCAGACATCAGGACTGTATCAGGGCTGTGTTACAGTGTTAAAGTCAGACATCAGGACTGTATCAGGGCTGTGTTACAGTGTTAAAGTCAGACATCAGGACTGTATCAGGGCTGTGTTACAGTGTTAAAGTCAGACATCAGGACTGTATCAGGGCTGTGTTACAGTGTTACAGTCAGACATCAGGACTGTATCAGGGCTGTGTTACAGTGTTACAGTCAGACATCAGGACTGTATCAGGGCTGTGTTACAGTGTTACAGTCAGACATCAGGACTGTATCAGGGCTGTGTTACAGTGTTACAGTCAGACATCAGGACTGTATCAGGGCTGTGTTACAGTGTTACAGTCAGACATCAGGACTGTATCAGGGCTGTGTTACAGTGTTACAGTCAGACATCAGGACTGTATCAGGGACTGTGTTACAGTGTTACAGTCAGACATCAGGACTGTATCAGGGCTGTGTTACAGTGTTACAGACATCAGGACATCAGGGTATCAGGGCTGTGTTACAGTGTTACAGTCAGACATCAGGACTGTATCAGGGCTGTGTTACAGTGTTACAGTCAGACATCAGGACTGTATCAGGGCTGTGTTACAGTGTTAGTCAGACATCAGGACATCAGGACTACAGTGTTACAGTCAGACATCAGGACTGTGTTACAGTGTTACAGTCAGACATCAGGACTGTATCAGGGCTATGTTACAGTGTTACAGTCAGACACCAGGACTGTGTTACAGTGTTACATTCAGACATCAGGACTGTATCAGGGCTGTGTTACAGTGTTACAGTCAGACATCAGGACTGTATCAGGGCTGTGTTACAGTGTTAAAGTCAGACATCAGGACTGTATCAGGACTGTGTTACAGTGTTAAAGTCAGACATCAGGGCTGTATCAGGAATGTGTTACAGTGTTAAAGTCAGACATCAGGACTGTATCAGGACTGTGATATAGTGTTAAAGGCAGACATCAGGACTGTGTTACAGTGTTACAGTCAGACATCAGGACTGTGTTACAGTGTTAAAGTCAGACATCAGGACTGTGTTACAGTGTTAAAGTCAGACATCAGGACTGTGTTACAGTGTTACAGTCAGACATCAGGACTGTATCAGGACTGTGTTACAGTGTTACAGTCAGACATCAGGACTGTATCAGGACTGTGTTACAGTGTTAAAGTCAGACATCAGGACTGTATCAGGGCTGTGTTACAGTGTTAAAGTCAGACATCAGGACTGTGTTACAGTGTTACAGTCAGACATCAGGACTGTATCAGGGCTGTGTTACAGTGTTACAGTCAGACATCAGGACTGTATCAGGGCTGTGTTACAGTGTTACAGTCAGACATCAGGACTGTATCAGGGCTGTGTTACAGTGTTACAGTCAGACATCAGGACTGTGTTACAGTGTTACAGTCAGACATCAGGACTGTGTTACAGTGTTACAGTCAGACATCAGGACTGTGTTACAGTGTTACAGTCAGACATCAGGACTGTATCAGGGCTGTGTTACAGTGTTAAAGTCAGACATCAGGACTGTGTTACAGTGTTAAAGTCAGACATCAGGACTGTATCAGGACTGTGTTACAGTGTTAAAGTCAGACATCAGGACTGTATCAGGACTGTGTTACAGTGTTAAAGTCAGACATCAGGACTGTATCAGGGCTGTGTTACAGTGTTAAAGTCAGACATCAGGACTGTATCAGGGCTGTGTTACAGTGTTAAAGTCAGACATCAGGACTGTATCAGGACTGTGTTACAGTGTTAAAGTCAGACATCAGGACTGTATCAGGGCTCAAATCAAATCAAATCAAATTTATTTATATAGCCCTTCGTACATCAGCTGATATTTCAAAGTGCTGTACAGAAACCCAGCCTAAAACCCCAAACAGCAAGCAATGCAGGTGTAGAAGCACGGTGGCTAGGAAAAACTCCCTAGAAAGGCCAAAACCTAGGAAGAAACCTAGAGAGGAACCAGGCTATGTGGGGTGGCCAGTCCTCTTCTGGCTGTGCCGGGTGGAGATTATAACAGAACATGGCCAAGATGTTCAAATGTTCATAAATGACCAGCATGGTCGAATAATAATAAGGCAGAACAGTTGAAACTGGAGCAGCAGCACAGTCAGGTGGAAGTTGAAACTGGAGCAGCAGCATGGCCAGGTGGACTGGGGACAGCAAGGAGTCATCATGTCAGGTAGTCCTGGGGCATGGTCCTAGTCAGACATCAGGACTGTATCAGGGCTGTGTTACAGTGTTAAAGTCAGACATCAGGACTGTATCAGGACTGTGTTACAGTCTTAAAGTCAGACATCAGGGCTGTATCAGGACTGTGTTACAGTGTTACAGTCAGACATCAGGGCTGTGTTGCAGTGTTAAAGGCAGACATCAGCACTGTGTTATAGTGTTAAGTCAGACATCAGGGCTGTGTTACAGTGTTACAGTCAGACATCAGGGCTGTGTTACAGTGTTACAGTCAGACATCAGGGCTGTGTTACAGTGTTAAAGTCAGACATCAGGACTGTGTTACAGTGTTAAAGTCAGACATCAGGACTGTATCAGGACTGTGTTACAGTATTAAAGTCAGACATCAGGACTGTATCAGGACTGTGTTACAGTCAGACATCAGGACTGTGTTACAGTGTTAAAGTCAGACATCAGGACTGTATCAGGACTGTGTTACAGTGTTAAAGTCAGACATCAGGACTGTGTTACAGTGTTAAAGTCAGACATCAGGACTGTATCAGGGCTGTGTTACAGTGTTAAAGTCAGACATCAGGACTGTATCAGGACTGTGTTACAGTATTAAAGTCAGACATCAGGACTGTATCAGGACTGTGTTACAGTGTTAAAGTCAGACACCAGGACTGTATCAGGGCTGTGTTACAGTGTTAAAGTCAGACATCAGGACTGTGTTACAGTGTTAAAGATAGATAATGTATGTGTTACAGTGTTAAAGATAGATAATGTATTGTCCTGCATGTTTGAGACAGTCTGATAATAGATAATGTATAGTCCTGCCTGTCTGAAACAGTCTGATAATAGATAATGTATTGTCCTCCCTGGCTGAGTCTTCATCAGATTGTTTCTGTCTTTACATCAGACCAGCTGTGTCTCATTAGTGCGGACAGGCCATCATCCTCTCCTCCTCTCCTCTCCTCTCCTCTCCTCTCCTCTCCTCTCCTCTCCTCTCCTCTCCTCTCCTCTCTCTCCTCTCCTCTCCTCTCCTCTCCTCTCCTGTCCTCTCCTCTCCTCTCCTCTCCTCTCCTCTCCTCTCCTCTCCTCTCCTCTCCCCTTTCCTCTCCTCTCCTCTCCTCTCCTCTCCTCTCCTCTCCTCTCCTCTCCTCTCCTCTCCTCTCCTCTCCTCTCCTCTCCTCTCCTCTCCTCTCCTCTCCTCTCCTCTCTCCTCTCTCTGTCCTCTCCTCTCCTCTCCTCTCCTCTCCTCTCCTCTCCTCTCCTCTCCTCTCCTCTCCTCTCCTCTCCTCTCCTCTCCCCTTTCCTCTCCTCTCCTCTCCTCTCCTCTCCTCTCCTCTCCTCTCCTCTCCTCTCCTCTCCTCTCCTCTCCTCTCCCTCTCCTCTCCTCTCCTCTCCTCTCCTCTCCTCTCCTCTCCTCTCCTCTCCTCTCCTCTCCTCTCCTCTCCTGTCCTCTCCTCTCCTCTCCTCTCCTCTCCTCTCCTCTCCTCTCCTCTCCTCTCCTCTCCCTCTCCTCTCCTCTCCTCTCCTCTCCTCTCCTCTCCTCTCCTGTCCTCTCCTCTCCTCTCCTCTCCTCTCCTCTCCCCTTTCCTCTCCTCTCCTCTCCTCTCCTCTCCTCTCCTCTCCTCTCCTCTCCTCTCCTCTCCTCTCCTCTCCTCTCCTCTCCTCTCCTCTCCTCTCTCCTCTCCTCTCCTCTCCTCTCCTGTCCTCTCCTCTCCTCTCCTCTCCTCTCCTCTCCTCTCCTCTCCTCTCCTCTCCTCTCCTCTCCTCTCCTGTCCTCTCCTCTCCCTCTCCTCTCCTCTCCTCTCCTCTCCTCTCCCTCTCCTCTCCTCTCCTCTCCCCTCCCCTCCCCTCCCCTCCTCTCCTCTCCTCTCCTCTCCTCTCCTCTCCTCTCCTCTCCTCTCCTCTCCTCTCCTCTCCTCTCCTCTCCTCTCTCCATTCCTCTCCTCTCTTGTTGTTATTTATTTCCCTCATTAATTAGTGTATTTATTTCACATGGAGCCTCTCTGTGAGATGGAGCCTTTCTCTATGTCTCTCAGTGCCAGGTCCGTCCTCGGGGACAAGAGGCCCGTGATCTTGCTGGCAGAGTTACCCTCACTGTGGTGAGAAACAAAGAAATCCCCAAATCTCCTCCCCAGACACTCTCTCTTCTCCCTCCCCAGCTCCACCCTACTGATCCCTGGGCCTGGAGGAGGGAGGAGAGGGGGAGCCCCTAATGAATAATACAATAAAAGAAGGGAAGATTTGATGATAAGCTCCCATAACCTCAGTGTAATACCATTGTATTGAGTCCTGGTGTTTAGAGCTAACCCTACCCTAACATCAGAAACCTAACCCTACCCTAACATCAAAACCCTAACCCTACCCTAATATCAGAACCCTAACCCTACCCTAACATCAGAACCTTAACCCTACCCAAACATCAGAACCCTAACGCTACCCTAACATCAGAACCCTAACCCTACCCTAACATCAGAACCCTAACCCTCCCCTAACATCAGAACCCTAACCCTACCCTAACATCAGAACCCTAACCCTCCCCTAACATCAGAACCCTAACCCTACCTAACATCAGAACCTTAACCCTACCTAACATCAGAACTTAACCCTACCCTAACATCAGAAACCTAACCCTACCCTAACATCAGAACCCTAACCCTACCCTAACATCATAAACCTAACCCTACCCTAACATCAGAACCCTAACGCTACCCTAACATCAGAACCCTAACCCTACCCTAACATCAGAAACCTAAACCCTAACCCTAACCCACCTAACATCAGAACCCTAACCCTACCTAACATCAGAACCCTAACCCTACACTAACATCAGAAACCTAACCCTACCCTAACATCAGAACCCTAACCCTACCCTAACATCAGAACCTTAACCCTACCCTAACATCAGAACCTTAACCCTACCTAACATCAGAAACCTAACCCTACCCTAACATCGGAACCCTAACCCTACCCTAACATCAGAACCCTAACCCTACCCTAACATCAGAACCTTAACCCTACCCTAACATCAGAAACCTAACCCTACCCTAACATCAGAACCCTAACCCTACCCTAACATCAGAACCCTAACCCTACCTAACCCTACCCTAACATCAGAACCTTAACCACTGCTTTGAAGGCACGAACCACTGCTTTTAATCAGGGCAAGGTGTCTGGTAACATGACTGAATACAAACAGTGCAGCTATTCCCTCCGCAAGGCTATCAAACAAGCTAAGCGCCAGTACAGAGACAAAGTAGAATCTCAATTCAACGGCTCAGACACAAGAGGTATGTGGCAGGGTCTACAGTCAATCACGGACTACAGGAAGAAACCCAGCCCAGTCACGGACCAGGATGTCTTGCTCCCAGGCAGACTAAATAACTTTTTGCCCGCTTTGAGGACAATACAGTGCCACTGACACGGCCTGCAACGGAAACATGCAGTCTCTCCTTCACTGCAGCCGAAGTGAGTAAGACATTTAAACGTGTTAACCCTCGCAAGGCTGCAGGCCCAGACGGCATCCCCAGCCGCGCCCTCAGAGCATGCGCAGACCAGCTGGCCGGTGTGTTTACGGACATATTCAATCAATCCCTATACCAGTCTGCTGTTCCCACATGCTTCAAGAGGGCCACCATTGTTCCTGTTCCCAAGAAAGCTAAGGTAACTGAGCTAAACGACTACCGCCCCGTAGCATTCACAGCCGTCATCATGAAGTGCTTTGAGAGACTAGTCAAGGACCATATCACCTCCACCCTACCTGACACCCTTGACCCACTCCAATTTGCTTACCGCCCAAATAGGTCCACAGACGATGCAATCTCAACCACACTGCACACTGCCCTAACCCATCTGGACAAGAGGAATACCTATGTGAGAATGCTGTTCATCGACTACAGCTCGGCATTCAACACCATAGTACCCTCCAAGCTCGTCATCAAGCTCGAGACCCTGGGTCTCGACCCCGCCCTGTGCAACTGGGTACTGGACTTCCTGACGGGCCGCCCCAGGTGGTGAGGGTAGGCAACAACATCTCCTCCCCGCTGATCCTCAACACTGGGGCCCCACAAGGGTGCGTTCTGAGCCCTCTCCTGTACTCCCTGTTCACCCACGACTGCGCGGCCATGCGCGCCTCCAACTCAATCATCAAGTTTGCGGACGACACAACAGTGGTAGGCTTGATTACCAACAACGACGAGACGGCCTACAGGGAGGAGGTGAGGGCCCTCGGAGTGTGGTGTCAGGAAAATAACCTCACACTCAACGTCAACAAAACTAAGGAGATGATTGTGGACTTCAGGAAACAGCAGAGGGAACACCCCCCCATCCACATCGATGGAACAGTAGTGGAGAGGGTAGCAAGTTTTAAGTTCCTCGGCATACACATCACAGACAAACTGAATTGGTCCACTCACACAGACAGCATCGTGAGGAAGGCGCAGCAGCGCCTCTTCAACCTCAGGAGGCTGAAGAAATTCGGCTTGTCACCAAAAGCACTCACAAACTTCTACAGATGCACAATCGAGAGCATCCTGGCGGGCTGTATCACCGCCTGGTATGGCAACTGCACCGCCCTCAACCGTAAGGCTCTCCAGAGGGTAGTGAGGTCTGCACAACGCATCACCGGGGGCAAACTACCTGCCCTCCAGGACACCTACACCACCCGATGCTACAGGAAGGCCATAAAGATCATCAAGGACATCAACCACCCGAGCCACTGCCTGTTCACCCCGCTGCCATCCAGAAGGCGAGGTCAGTACAGGTGCATCAAAGCTGGGACCGAGAGACTGAAAAACAGCTTCTATCTCAAGGCCATCAGACTGTTAAACAGCCACCACTAACATTGAGTGGCTACTGCCAACACACTGTCAATGACACTGACTCTACTCCAGCCACTTTAATCATGGGAATTGATGGGAAATGATGTAAATATATCACTAGCCACTTTAAACAATGATACCTTATATAATGTTACTTACCCTACATTGTTCATCTCATATGCATACGTTGATACTGTACTCTATATCATCGACTGCATCCTTATGTAATACATGTATCACTAGCCACTTTAACTATGCCACTTGGTTTACATACTTATCTCATATGTATATACTGTACTCGATATCATCTACTGTATCTTGCCTATGCTGCTCTGTACCATCACTCATTCATATATCCTTATGTACATATTCTTTATCCCCTTACACTGTGTATGACAGTAGTTTTTTTTTTTTTGGAATTGTTAGTTAGATTACTTGCTCGTTATTACTGCATTGTCGGAACTAGAAGCACAAGCATTTCGCTACACTCGCATTAACATCTGCTAACCATGTGTATGTGACAAATAAAATTTGATTTGATTTGATTAACCCTACCCTAACATCAGAAACCTAACCCTACCCTAACTTCAGAACCCTAACCCTACCTAACCATATCCTAACATCAGAACCCTAACCCTACCTAACCCTATCCTAACATCAGAACCATAACCCTATCCTAACATCAGAACCCTAACCCTACCTATCCCTATCCTAACATCAGAACCTTAACCCTATCCTAACATCAGAACCTTAACCCTACCCTAACATCAGAAACCTAACCCTACCCTAACATCAGAAACCTAACCCTACCCTAACATCAGAACCCTAACCCTACCTAACCCTATCCTAACATCAGAACCCTAACCCTACCTAACCCTATCCTAACATCAGAACCCTAACCCTACCTAACCCTATCCTAACATCAGAACCTTAACCCTATCCTAACATCAGAACCCTAACCCTACCTAACCCTATCCTAACATCAGAACCCTAACCCTACCTAACATCAGAAACCTAACCCTACCCTAACATCAGAACCCTAACCCTACCCTAACATCAGAACCCTAACCCTACCTAACCCTATCCTAACATCAGAACCTTAACCCTATCCTAACATCAGAACCCTAACCCTACCTAACACTATCCTAACATCAGAACATTAACCCTATCCTAACATCAGAACCCTAACCCTACCTAACCCTATCCTAACATCAGAACCTTAACCCTATCCTAACATCAGAACCCTAACCCTACCTAACACTATCCTAACATCAGAACATTAACCCTATCCTAACATCAGAACCCTAACCCTACCTAACCCTATCCTAACATCAGAACCTTAACCCTATCCTAACATCAGAACCCTAACCCTACCGAACACTATCCTAACATCAGAACATTAACCCTATCCTAACATCAGAACCCTAACCCTACCTAACCCTATCCTAACATCAGAACCTTAACCCTATCCTAACATCAGAACCCTAACCCTACCTAACCCTATCCTAACATCAGAACCTTAACCCTATCCTAACATCAGAACCCTAACCCTACCCTAACATCAGAACCCTAACCCTACCCTAACATCAGAACCCTAACCCTACCCTAACATCAGAACCCTAACCCTATCCTAACATCAGAACCCTAACCCTACCCTAACATCAGAACCCTAACCCTATCCTAACATCAGAACCCTAACCCTACCCTAACATCAGAAACCTAACCCTACCCTAACATCAGAACCCTAACCCTACCCTAACATCAGAACCCTAACCCTACCCTAACATCAGAACCCTAATCCTACCCAACCCTACCCTAACATCAGAACCCTAACCCTACCCTAACATCAGAACCCTAACTCTACCCTAACATCAGAACCCTAACAGAACTCTATCCTAATGGAACTCGCATAAAAAGCAGGAAAATACATAATCCCTGCTATTAATATAATGAGCTCTTTGAGATAAGCTGCTGGGCTAAGCTCCCCTCAGAGGAAAATGGGAAGAGACTCACAATTACGTGAGCTGTTCCTCAGACATGAGCAAACATATTTAGTAGATAATTAGTAGATCATTTCTCAGGTATGTCTGAAAGAGGGTGGGAGGCAGAGTTAAGGCAGGTAGCAGGGTGGTGAGGAGGCAGAGTTAAGGCAGGTAGCAGGGTGGTGAGGAGGCAGAGTTAAGGCAGGTAGCAGGGTGGTGAGGAGGCAGAGTTAAGGCAGGTAGCAGGGTAGTGAGGAGGCAGAGTTAAGGCAGGTACCAGGGTGGTGTAGTGAGGAGGCAGAGTTAAGGCAGGTAGCAGAGTGGTGAGGAGGCAGAGTTAAGGCAGGTAGCAGGGTGGTGTCGTGAGGAGGCAGAGTTAAGGCAGGTAGCAGGGTGGTGTGGAGGCAGAGTTAAGGCAGGTAGCAGGGTGGTGAGGAGGCAGAGTTAAGGCAGGTAGCAGGGTGGTGTAGTGAGGAGGCAGAGTTAAGGCAGGTAGCAGGGTGGTGTGGTGAGGAGGCAGAGTTAAGGCAGGTAGCAGGGTGGTGTGGTGAGGAGGCAGAGTTAAGGCAGGTAGCAGGGTGGTGAGGAGGCAGAGTTAAGGCAGGTAGCAGGGTGGTGTGGTGAGGAGGCAGAGTTAAGGCAGGTAGCAGGGTGGTGTGGGGAATGCCCTCTAGCTGATCATACTAATAACAGTCTTTGTCACTATGAACAGAGCATTACACTACATGGATCAACATTACTGCTTATTTCAGCTCTGATTAATAGTGAATTCTACATCTTCACCTTTATACAAGCCCCCCCCCTCTCTCTCTCTCTCTCTCTCTCTTTCTCTCTTTCTCTCTCTCTTTTCTCTCTCTCTTTCTCTCTCTCTCTCTCTCTCTCTCTCTCTCTCTCTCACTTTCTCCCTTTCTCTCTCACTTTTCTCTCTCTCTCTCTCTCTCTCTCTCTCTCTCTGTCTCCCTGAGAAGGGCTGGGTTATGCATGATGAGTGGGGTTTAGTAGTTGGCAGGAGTCTTTATCTTTCGTACAGTGTAAGGAGACTCAGGGTGAAAAGCTGAGACCCTGGGGCATGTCTCCCACATCCAGCGCTTTGGTTAACAGCTTCAGCAGAGGTTTCCATCTTCCTCTGAACATGAGAGAGATAATCACTGATCAAAAACACATCAGTTCTCTGTAGTCAGGAGGTGTCTGCTGTCAGAGTTACCTTACGTAAGACAGGGGCCTCTGGTTTTAACACCGGGTCAACTGAGCTCTACACTTTGAAATGTTAGCATCAGGTCCTGGAGTATAAACTCTCACACACCGTCAGACGGAGAAAGATCTGCTTTGATAATTACTGCATAATTACTGTTAATGACATTGTCATGACTTTAAAATAACTTTACTAGGATTTGAATAATGTTGGCACTTTGTGTTTTAAAGCGTAGAGATTTGACCGTTTAACTGTAGATAGGGTAAACTGTTTAAGTCGTCAATTCTTTAATGGAGAGCAAAGCTATTATGGTTTCTTCGGGACAATTTTGCACGAAGCAACTTGCAGACAATTGCAGAGTTGCACTATAGTTGCTTTGGCCTCCACAACAACTTACTGGATGTTTAATGTATCATGTTGACCAGCACTCTGTTTAACGAAGGCACCCAGAGAGAACTGACTCCCAGTCTCAGGGATGGTATTGTGTCTTAGAGAAGGTATCATGTGAACCAGGACTCTGTTTAACGAAGGCACATAGAGAGAACTGACTCCCAGTCTCAGGGATGGTATTGTGTCTTAGAGAAGGTATCATGTGAACCAGGACTCTGTTTAACGAAGGCACATAGAGAGAACTGACTCCCAGTCTCAGGGATGGTATTGTGTCTTAGAGAAGGTATCATGTGAACCATAGAGTTCATCAAAATGATGTCACCTGTAACTTCCAGCTGCAACCAGAACGTGGTGATGTGATGGTGTAATATCTCTGTCACAAAGCCATGGGAAATGAGCTGAATTCAACCAGAAGGTGGTGATGTGATGGCGTAATATCTCTGTCCCAAAGCCATGGGAAATGAGCTGAATTCAACCAGAACGTGGTGATGTGATGGTGTAATATCTCTGTCTCAAAGCCATGGGAAATGAGCTGAATTCAACCAGAACGTGGTGAGGTGTTGGTGTAATATCTCTGTCACAAAGCCATGGGAAATGAGCTGAATTAATATGATGAGAGCAGCATTTTGACCGTTTTACATTTTGGAGGGACTCGCAGGCCATCTGAAGCCCTGTGAAACACATTAGTGCCTGATAGTCTTGAAGAGAGAGAGTCTGTTAGTGGAATGGTCTGGTCCGTCTGACTGGCTGGGAGGAAGAGGAGGAGGAGGCTGAAAAGTTGACTGTCTTTCTTGGAAAAACAGAGGCCATACACCTGATGAAAGCCCATGGTGAGAGGCATGATGGGATAGTTAGTGTCAAAACGACTTCCTGATTAGGGCGGAGGGGAACTCTATCATCGACAGTCACCGTGTCTGAAGTCTTATTGGAACATTCTCGTTATAAATTGACCTACTGAAACTCTATGAGGTTTAGTTGACCTACTGAAACTCTATTAGGTTTAGTTGACCTACTGAAACTCTATTAGGTTTAGTTGACCTACTGAAACTCTATGAGGTTTAGTTGACCTACTGAAACTCTATGAGGTTTAGTTGACCTACTGAAACTCTATTAGGTTTAGTTGACCTACTGAAACTCTATGAGGTTTAGTTGACCTACTGAAACTCTATGAGGTTTAGTTGACCTACTGAAACTCTATTAGGTTTAGTTGACCTACTGAAACTCTATGAGGTTTAGTTGACCTACTGAAACTCTATGAGGTTTAGTTGACCTACTGAAACTCTATGAGGTTTAGTTGACCTACTGAAACTCTATGAGGTTTAGTTGACCTACTGAAACTCTATGAGGTTTAGTTGACTTACTGAAACTCTATGAGGTTTAGTTGACCTACTGAAACTCTATGAGGTTTAGTTGACCTACTGAAACTCTATGAGGTTTAGTTGACCTACTGAAACTCTATGAGGTTTAGTTGACCTACTGAAACTCTATGAGGTTTAGTTGACCTACTGAAACTCTATGAGGTTTAGTTGACCTACTGAAACTCTATGAGGTTTAGTTGACCTACTGAAACTCTATGAGGTTTAGTTGACTTACTGAAACTCTATTAGGTTTAGTTGACCTACTGAAACTCTATTAGGTTTAGTTGACCTACTGAAACTCTATGAGGTTTAGTTGACCTACTGAAACTCTATTAGGTTTAGTTGACCTACTGAAACTCTATTAGGTTTAGTTGACCTACTGAAACTCTATTAGGTTTAGTTGACCTACTGAAACTCTATGAGGTTTAGTTGACCTACTGAAACTCTATGAGGTTTAGTTGACCTACTGAAACTCTATGAGGTTTAGTTGACTTACTGAAACTCTATGAGGTTTAGTTGACCTACTGAAACTCTATTAGGTTTAGTTGACTTACTGAAACTCTATGAGGTTTAGTTGACCTACTGAAACTCTATTAGGTTTAGTTGACCTACTGAAACTCTATGAGGTTTAGTTGACCTACTGAAACTCTATGAGGTTTAGTTGACCTACTGAAACTCTATGAGGTTTAGTTGATTTACTGAAACTCTATGAGGTTTAGTTGACCTACTGAAACTCTATTAGGTTTAGTTGACTTACTGAAACTCTATTAGGTTTAGTTGTTGTTGGGTTTATTTCCAGCTGAAGTCAAGGCGTCTAGTTGTGGTTCAGAAGACAAAACAGAAAACATATCATCAGTGTCTCTGTGTCTCCTACAGACATCAAGGAGCTGATCTGATCTGGCAGCAGGGGTTTGGTTTGGTGCAGAATGGCTTTAACATCTTTGTAACTGATCCAGAGACAGGATTAGTGATGGTTCTTCTTTCATTCAAAACAAGACCAACGCTTGGTGGTGCTGGTGGTGGGGGTGTGATCCATCTCTTATAGTTCACAGGATCCACATTTACCGTGAAGGACTGTCGTTAGTTTGCATCTTCTCGTTTTTATATTTTGATGTATGTCTATTATTTTATTTTTTTATCGCATAGTTCTATTTTCAGAAACTAGCTAGTTGGATTATAGTGGTCAGAAACTAGCTAGTTGGATTATAGTGGTCAGAAACTAGCTAGTTGGATTATAGTGGTCAGAAACTAGCTAGTTGGATTATAGTGGTCAGAAACTAGCTAGTTGGATTATAGTGGTCAGAAACTAGCTAGTTGGATTATAGTGGTCAGAAACTAGCTAGTTGGATTATAGTGGTCAGAAACTAGCTAGTTGGATTATAGTGGTCAGAAACTACTTGGAGTAGAGGAGTTAGAATCTAGTTAGTTGGAGTATAGGGGTCAGAAACTAGTTAGTTGGAGTAGAGGAGTTAGAATCTAGTTAGTTGGAGTATAGGGTTCAGAAACTAGTTAGTTGGAGTAGAGGAGTTAGAATCTAGTTAGTTGGAGTAGAGGAGTTAGAATCTAGTTAGTTGGAGTATAGGGGTCAGAATCTAGTTAGTTGGAGTAGAGGAGTTAGAATCTAGTTAGTTGGAGTAGAGGAGTTAGAATCTAGTTAGTTGGAGTATAGGGGTCAGAATCTAGTTAGTTGGAGTATAGGGGTCAGAAAGCAGACAGACGGCCTTGTCCTTGGCACCTCTCTTGGCAGAGCAGAGACATGGCACAACAGAAAGATGCCACCTCGCTGCGCCAACAGACCTGTTCCCTGGGCCCCTTGGCAACCACTCTGGAATCACGTTTACGTCCTGGGGGTGAGGGAGGAATGTGGACGGGATCATCACTCACTAATCACAGACTACCCTGAAACACTGACACACTGCTAATTACAGACAACAATAGCTCCGTCCCAGATACAACCTCGACTCCAGGGTGCTGCTAGAATCACAGTCATCATGTCCTATGGGGTTTCCCTGCTCTCACAACCTTAGAACAGAACAACAACCCTTAGAACAGAACAACAACCCTTAGAACAGAACAACAACCCTTAGAACAGAACAACAACCCTTAGAACAGAACAACAACCCTTAGAACAGAACAGCAACCCTTAAAACAGAACTGTGTTTCTCTGGGAGAGCGTCGATCACACTGTCAGATTAATTGAAAAGGAGAACTCCCGTCCCAGTAAATTAAATATACCGTGGCCAGTGAATGTGTCCATCCATTCATTGAACCGTTTCAATCAAATGTATTTATCAAGCCCTTCTTACATCAGCCGATGTCACAAAGTGCTGTACAGAAACCCAGCCGAAAAACCCCCAAACAGCAAGCAATGCAGATGTAGAAGCACGATGCCTAGGAAAAAACTCCCTAGAAATATCAGTGGAAGCAACATTAACGAAGGAAGAGTTTGACTAAAGCAGATAGTATATTGTCTCTGTGAGGTGAGCACTACTACTCAACGGTGACATGTTCTCCAGACCCGGCGTTCATTAGCGACATAGCGGTTCCACCGCAGCTGGAAGACGTCTGGTTGAGCTCTGTCAGGGTTTTAGACTGCCAGGCTGGCAGGAACAGAGTTTGATGCTCAGTCTGTGTCACCCAGAGCTGTTTTTGTCCTCGCAACACACAGAGTGGCATCATTTGCATGGGTTTGACACCCCTGACGTCTCGTCTCCGTGCCCTCTCTGTGTCTGGCTGGTGGCGGCGCTGCCATCCGTGCCAATTAAAGGGGTGGACCAGGTGGCACCTCACAGGTGGTCTTATAATCCCTGTAAAGATCCCACTTCATTAAGGAATCTGTTTAATGTGGCCGTTGGCTGATTGATTAATCTCCCACACCACAGTCTCAGATTATGCCAAGTTAGACCGTGATAAGACACAAGGTTGACCTATGTCACACGGAGAGGATGTTGTGTTGCCAGATCTAACATGTTGAGGAGAAATAATGGTACACTTCAGGAAGAAATAGCATGCAAGTCTACATGATGTTCATGAAGAGTTGAATGAGACGGAGGACAAAGATATTTATTCAGATTTAGAAAGTTTTCAGTCTAATTCTCTAACGTTTGGTCCTCCAATCTCAAAATTACAGTAGGACATACAGTAGGATATACAGTATACAGTAGGACATACAGTAGGATATATCAAATCAAATCAAATCAAATCAAATCAAATTTTATTTGTCACATACACATGGTTAGCAGATGTTAATGCGAGTGTAGCGAAATGCTTGTGCTTCTAGTTCCGACAATGCAGTAATAACGAGCAAGTAATCTAACTAACAATTCCAAAAAAACTACTGTCTTATACACAGTGTAAGGGGATAAAGAATATGTACATAAGGATATATGAATGAGTGATGGTACAGAGCAGCATAGGCAAGATACAGTAGATGATATCGAGTACAGTATATACATATGAGATAAGTATGTAAACCAAGTGGCATAGTTAAAGTGGCTAGTGATACATGTATTACATAAGGATGCAGTCGATGATATAGAGTACAGTATCAACGTATGCATATGAGATGAACAATGTAGGGTAAGTAACATTATATAAGGTAGCATTGTTTAAAGTGGCTAGTGATATATTTACATAATTTCCCATCAATTCCCATGATTAAAGTGGCTGGAGTAGAGTCAGTGTCATTGACAGTGTGTTGGCAGTAGCCACTCAATGTTAGTGGTGGCTGTTTAACAGTCTGATGGCCTTGAGATAGAAGCTGTTTTTCAGTCTCTCGGTCCCAGCTTTGATGCACCTGTACTGACCTCGCCTTCTGGATGACAGCGGGGTGAACAGGCAGTGGCTCGGGTGGTTGATGTCCTTGATGATCTTTATGGCCTTCCTGTAGCATCGGGTGGTGTAGGTGTCCTGGAGGGCAGGTAGTTTGCCCCGGTGATGCGTTGTGCAGACCTCACTACCCTCTGGAGAGCCTTACGGTTGAGGGCGGTGCAGTTGCCATACCAGGCGGTGATACAGCCCGCCAGGATGCTCTCGATTGTGCATCTGTAGAAGTTTGTGAGTGCTTTTGGTGACAAGCCGAATTTCTTCAGCCTCCTGAGGTTGAAGAGGCGCTGCTGCGCCTTCCTCACGATGCTGTCTGTGTGAGTGGACCAATTCAGTTTGTCTGTGATGTGTATGCCGAGGAACTTAAAACTTGCTACCCTCTCCACTACTGTTCCATCGATGTGGATGGGGGTGTTCCCTCTGCTGTTTCCTGAAGTCCACAATCATCTCCTTAGTTTTGTTGACGTTGAGTGTGAGGTTATTTTCCTGACACCACACTCCGAGGGCCCTCACCTCCTCCCTGTAGGCCGTCTCGTCGTTGTTGGTAATCAAGCCTACCACTGTTGTGTCGTCCGCAAACTTGATGATTGAGTTGGAGGCGTGCATGGCCACGTAGTCGTGGGTGAACAGGGAGTACAGGAGGGGGCTCAGAACGCACCCTTGTGGGGCCCCAGTGTTGAGGATCAGCGGGGAGGAGATGTTGTTGCCTACCCTCACCACCTGGGGTGGCCCGTCAGGAAGTCCAGTACCCAGTTGCACAGGGCGGGGTCGAGACCCAGGGTCTCGAGCTTGATGACGAGCTTGGAGGGTACTATGGTGTTGAATGCCGAGCTGTAGTCGATGAACAGCATTCTCACATAGGTATTCCTCTTGTCCAGATGGGTTAGGGCAGTGTGCAGTGTGGTTGAGATTGCATCGTCTGTGGACCTATTTGGGCGGTAAGCAAATTGGAGTGGGTCAAGGGTGTCAGGTAGGGTGGAGGTGATATGGTCCTTGACTAGTCTCTCAAAGCACTTCATGATGACGGATGTGAGTGCTACGGGGCGGTAGTCGTTTAGCTCAGTTACCTTAGCTTTCTTGGGAACAGGAACAATGGTGGCCCTCTTGAAGCATGTGGGAACAGCAGACTGGTATAGGGATTGGTTGAATATGTCCGTAAACACACCGGCCAGCTGGTCTGCGCATGCTCTGAGGGCGCGGCTGGGGATGCCGTCTGGGCCTGCAGCCTTGCGAGGGTTAACACGTTTAAATGTCTTACTCACTTCGGCTGCAGTAAAGGAGAGACCGCATGATTCCGTTGCAGTCCTACTGTATACAGTATACAGTAGGACATACAGTAGGATATACAGTAGGACATACAGTAGGATATACAGTATACAGTAGGACATACAGTAGGACATACAGTAGGATATACAGTATACAGTAGGACATACAGTAGGACATACAGTAGAATATACAGTAGGACATACAGTAGGATATACAGTAGGAAATACAGTAGGACATACAGTATACAGTAGGACATACAGTAGGAAATACAGTAGAACATGTAGTAGCACATACAGTAGGATATACAGTATACAGTAGGACATACAGTAGGACTTACAGTAGAACATACAGTAGGATATACAGTATACAGTAGGACAAACAGTAGGATATACAGTAGGATATACAGTATACAGTAGGATATACAGTATGACATACAGTAGAATATACAGTAGGATATACAGTATACAGTAGGACAAACAGTAGGATATACAGTAGGACATACAGTAGGATATAGTATACAGTAGGATATACAGTAGGATATATACAGTAGGACATGTAGTAGGACATACAGTAGTACATACAGTATACAGTAGGATATACAGTAGGACATACAGTAGAATATACAGTAGGACTTACAGTAGGAAATACAGTAGGATATACAGCATACAGTAGGACATACAGTAGGATATACAGTAGGACATGTAGTAGGACATACAGTAGGACATATAGTAGGATATACAGTATACAGTAGGACATACAGTAGGACATACAGTAGGATATACAGTAGGACATACAGTAGGACATACAGTAGGAAATACAATAGGACATACAGTAGGATATACAGTATACAGTAGGACATACAGTAGGATATACAGTAGGACATGTAGTAGGATATACGGTTAGACATACAGTAGAATATACAGTATACAGTACGACATACAGTAGGATATACAGTAGGATATACAGTAGGATATACAGTATACAGTAGGACATACAGTAGATAATACAGTAGGGTGTACTGTAAGATATACAGTAGGGTAAACAGTAGGGTATACAGTAGGACATACAATAGGACATACGGTAGGACATACAATAGGATACACAGTAGGACATACAACATGATATACAGTAGTACATACAGTAGGACATACATTAGGACATAAAATAGGATATACAGTAGTACATACAACAGGATATACAGTAGGACATACAGTAGGACATACAATATGATATACAGTAGGATATACAGTAGGCTATACAGTAGGATATACAGTAGGACATGTAGTAGGGCATACAATAGGATGTACAGTAGGATATACAGTAGGATATACAGTAGGACATGTAGGACATACAATAGGATATACAGTAGGGCATACATTCGGATATACAGTAGGATATACAGTAGGACATACAATAGGACAGGCAGTAGGATATACAGTAGGATATACAGTAGTACATGTAGTAGGACATACAATAGGATATACAGTAGGACATGTAGTAGGACATACAATAGGATATACAGTAGGACATGTAGTAGGACATACAATAGGATATACAGTAGGACATACAATAGGATATACAGTAGAACATACGTTATACAGTAGGACATATTGATAATCTAATAGCCAAGGAATAACAAAGCAACAATATCAAGTTGGAAGATCTTAACCCTCATCTCTTAAATACAGTAAGTCTGTGCTGTAGGTGCCAGTAGACTGGGTTTACTAGATGTAATGTGTTAGGACTACTTTCAATGGTCTTTACTGTGTCATGTCTGTCATGGTATTTAACAATGAGCTGCTACAACTTGCCTTGGCAGACTCCAGACCACCCACACATCCTATCAGATGTGACATTTAGTTATAGTATTGGCCTCGGTTCTCTATAATTTTCCTCTCGGTATTACAGCTATTACCCTCCAAGGAGACAGAGAGCCCTGCTGCACGTCGTTCCTCCTGGGGAGAGGCGTTGTGCCCCCGGAGGGCTGGGGTTCTGGTGTTGTGGTTAGATTAGTGAAACAGAGAGAGACGAGTCAGAACTGTCAGACATGGCTGACTAAGGCTTCTCCACTCCCAGAGATATGTACCATGTTTAAGTCTAGGGGCAGCAGAGATATGTACCATGTTTAAGTCTAGGGGCAGCAGAGATATGTACCATGTTTAAGTCTAGGGGCAGCAGAGATATGTACCATGTTTAAGTCTAGGGGCAGCAGAGGTATGTACCATGTTTAAGTCTAGGGGGAGCAGAGGTATGTACCATGTTTAATGCTAGAGGCAGCAGATATATGTACCATGTTTACGGCTAGAGGCAGCATATATATGTACCATGTTTAATGCTAGAGGCAGCGGAGGTATGTACCATGTTTTAGTATAGGGGCAGCAGGGATATGTACCATGTTTAAGGCTAGAGGCAGCATATATATGTACCATGTTTAAGGCTAGAGGCAGCAACAATATGTACCATGTTTAAGGCTAGAGGCAGCAACAATATGTACCATGTTTAAGGCTAGAGGCAGCAGAGGTATGTAAATGTTTAAGGCCAGGGGGAGCAGAGATATGTACCATGTTTAATGCTAGAGGCAGCAGAGGTATGTACCATATTTAAGGCCGGGGGAAGCAGAGAATTCAATGTATCTCTTTTTCTGGGAGCAGGCTGTCAATGCCCAGCTCCAGTCAGAGAGACCGTTCCAGTACAGCTCCAGTCAGAGAGACCGTTCCAGTACAGCTCCAGTCAGAGAGACCGTTCCAGTACAGCTCCAGTCAGAGAGACCGTTCAAATACAGCTCCAGTCAGAGAGACCGGTCCAGTACAGCTCCAGTCAGAGAGACCGGACCAATGTGTCCATACTGAGTACAGCCCCGGTCACATCATCTTCATCCTCCATCAGACTGTTCTGGAGACATGTGATATGTGGAGAGTTCCAGAACACAGTGACATGTGGAGAGTTCCAGAACACAGTGACATGTGGAGAGTTCCAGAACACAGTGACATGTGGAGAGTTCCAGAACACAGTGACATGTGGAGAGTTCCAGAACACAGGGACATGTGGAGAGTTCCAGAACACAGTGACATGTGGAGAGTTCCAGAACACATGGACATGTGGAGAGTTCCAGAACACAGGGACATGTGGAGAGTTCCAGAACACAGTGACATGTGGAGAGTTCCAGAACACAGTGACATGTGGAGAGTTCCAGAACACAGTGACATGTGGAGAGTTCCAGAACACAGTGACATGTGGATAGTTCCAGAACACAGTGACATGTGGAGAGTTCCAGAACACAGGGACATGTGGATAGTTCCAGAACACAGTGCCATGTGGAGAGGTCCAGAACACAGGGACATGTGGATAGTTCCAGAACACAGTGCCATGTTGACGTAATGTTTCTGACAGGACACTCTGTACCTGTCGCTGGGTTTCAAATCTCACACATAAATTGAAAAGAAAATGAAACCTTGTTTGAATGAAACATTAGTTATGCCTTCCATTATTATCCCATGCATTGGAAAGGACATTGGAAATATATGTACAGTATGTTTTTAAAAACTGATATTCACATTTAAATATTAAATGATATGCTTTAAAATTAACTAAAAGGCTATGGCACATTATCACAGCTTACTATTAGTTCATTCTTACATTCTTATAATTCCAATAGCAGCGATTTAAAACAGCAACAGTAACAGGCTTTAATAAAGCCCTACTGCTAACAAAGGGTTAATAAACTGCCTCACCGACCCTTCGATTCCTGTCACCATAATAACTGCTCCAAGACAGCAGACTTATCAGACAATCACACATGAAGTCATCCCTCTTCCAGCTGCTGCCGAGCATGTAACTGTTTGGGGTTAAGTTCCAAACAACGCCCTATTCCCTGTGTAGTACACTTCTTTTCACCAGGGCCCGTAGGGTCCTAGTGCTCTACATAGGGAATAGGGTGCCATTTGGGTCTCAGATTAGCGAGCCTGGTGCTGGGGGCTGTGTGGGTTGTGTCACTGTGTCAGGGTTTGACAGAGGAGAGCACCTTCCTCTCTGGGTGACTGCTTTAATTACAGAGGAGCTGGAAGCTTCACCACATCACTGCTGCAGCCAGTCAGTCAGCCAGTCAGTCAGCCAGTCAGTCAGCCAGTCAGCCAGTCAGTCAGCCAGTCAGCCAGTCAGTCAGCCAGTCAGTCAGCCAGTCAGCCAGTCAGTCAGTCAGCCAGTCAGCCAGTCAGTCAGTCAGCCAGTCAGCCAGTCAGCCAGTCAGCCAGTCAGCCAGCCAGTCAGCACCTTCCTCTCTGGGTGACTGCTTTAATTACAGAGGAGCTGGAAGCTTCACCACATCACTGCTGCAGCCAGTCAGTCAGCCAGTCAGTCAGCCAGTCAGTCAGCCAGTCAGTCAGCCAGTCAGCCAGTCAGCCAGTCAGTCAGCCAGTCAGTCAGCCAGTCAGTCAGCCAGTCAGCCAGTCAGTCAGTCAGCCAGTCAGCCAGTCAGCCAGCCAGTCAGTCAGTCAGCCAGTCAGCACCTTCCTCTCTGGGTGACTGCTTTAATTACAGAGGAGCTGGAAGCTTCACCACATCACTGCTGCAGCCAGTCAGTCAGCCAGTCAGCCAGTCAGCCAGCCAGTCAGTCAGTCAGCCAGTCAGCCAGTCAGCCAGTCAGCCAGCCAGCCAGTCAGCACCTTCCTCTCTGGGTGACTGCTTTAATTACAGAGGAGCTGGAAGCTTCACCACATCACTGCTGCAGCCAGTCAGTCAGTCAGCCAGTCAGTCAGCCAGTCAGTCAGCCAGTCAGTCAGCCAGTCAGCCAGTTGGACAGTCAGTCAGTCAGCCAGTCAGTCAGCCAGTCAGCCAGTCAGTCAGTCAGCACCTTCCTCTCTGGGTGACTGCTTTAATTACAGAGGAGCTGGAAGCTTCACCACATCACTGCTGCAGCCAGTCAGTCAGCCAGTCAGTCAGCCAGTCAGCCAGTCAGCCAGTCAGTCAGCCAGTCAGCCAGTCAGCCAGTCAGTCAGCCAGTCAGCCAGTCAGTCAGTCAGCCAGTCAGCCAGTCAGTCAGTCAGCCAGTCAGCCAGTCAGCCAGTCAGCCAGTCAGCCAGCCAGTCAGCACCTTCCTCTCTGGGTGACTGCTTTAATTACAGAGGAGCTGGAAGCTTCACCACATCACTGCTGCAGTCAGCCAGCCAGCCAGTCAGTCAGCCAGTCAGCCAGTCAGTCAGCCAGTCAGCCAGTCAGTCAGCCAGCCAGTCAGCCAGCCAGTCAGTCAGTCAGCCAGTCAGCCAGTCAGTCAGTCAGCACCTTCCTCTCTGGGTGACTGCTTTAATTACAGAGGAGCTGGAAGCTTCACCACATCACTGCTGCAGCCAGCCAGCCAGCCAGTCAGCCAGTCAGCCAGTCGGACAGCCAGCAATAAAGGCAAACAGTCAGCCAGTCAGCCAGTCAGCCAGTCGGACAGCCAGCAATAAAGGCAAACAGTCAGCCAGTCAGCCAGTCAGCCAGTCAGCCAGTCGGACAGCCAGCAATAAAGGCAAACAGTCAGCCAGTCAACCAGTCAGCCAGTCAGTCAGTCAGTCCACAGTTCACCCTGCAACACTACAGCCTCATTGTCAGACAACACATATTGTTAAAGAGAACTCTCCTTTCCGCCTGTGAGATCTCCTGTAGAACGTCATTGCATTTCTCTTTCAGGCTGTGGATATCCAATATTTTAATTGCCACGGTCGTACATCTAGCTGTCTTTTGACAATAACTGGTGAGATTTAATATGCTGGTGCTTCTCACAGTCTCTAAAGTATTTCTCTGTGTTCAAACAGGTAGGACAGAATGATTTGTTAGATCCTGAAACACATTTAACACATTTATTAATTAGATAGATGCATGCGGAAGTTACAATCTAGATATATTTTCATACTCCTGAGAGGTGAAATAAACTGCATGATATTTCATTTTTTTAGTTACCATGACTTCTCTCAGTTAGTATAATTACATTCATTTAAAATAGAGGCGAGGCTGGTTTTAATTACCTGATGGTTCCAAATATACTGTATCACATCACCTTATGAGCCGTTGATATACCCAGATCCGTTATCACCTTCTAGCTGGTGTCACGCCCTGGACTTAGTTTTCTTTATTATTTTGGTTAGGTCAGGGTGTGACATGGGGGTTTTATGTGTTTAGTTTGTCTAGGTTTTTTTTTGTAGATTTATGGGGTTGTGTTCATTCTAGGTGTTTATGTAAGTCTATGGTTGCCTGGATTGGTTCTCAATCAGAGGCAGGTGTTTATCGTTGTCTCTGATTGGGAATCATATTTAGGCAGCCATGTTCTTTGGGTATTTGGTGGGTGATTGTTTCCTGTGTTTGTGCCACACGGGACTGTTTCGTTGGCAGTTCACTTTATTATTTTGTATATGTGTTCATGTTCAGTTTTTTTCCATTAAAAACCATGGACTGGACATGGATTACCACGCTGCGTATTGGTCCGATCCTTGTTTCACCTCTTCAGAGGAAGAGGAGGACATCTGCCGTGACAGAATCACCCACCCAAAACAGGACCAAGCAGCGTGGTGACAGGCAGCGGCAGGAGGAGCAGCGCAATCAGGACTTCTGGACTTGGGAGGAGATCCTAGACGGGAAAGGACCCTGGGCACAGCCAGGAGAATATCGCCGCCCCAAAGAAGAGCTGGAGGCAGCGAAGGCGGAGAGGCGCTGGTATGAGGAGGCAGCACGGTGACGCGGATGGAAGCCCGAGAGTCAGCCCCAAACATTTCTTGGGGGGAGGCACACAGGAAGTATGGCGAAGCCAGGTAGGAGACCTGCGCCAACTTCCTGTGCTTACCGGGGGACGAGAGAGACCGGGCATGCACCGTGTTATGCTGTGGAGCGCACGGTGTCCCCAGTGCGGGTGCATAGCCCGGTGCGGTACATACCAGCTCCTCATATCGGCCGGGCTAGAGTGGGCATCGAGCCAAGTGCCATGAAGCCGGCTCTATGCATCTGGTCTCCAGTGCGTCTCCTTGGGCCGGCATACATGGCACCAGCCTTGCGCATGGTGTCCCCGGTTCGCCTGCACAGCCCAGTGCGGGCTATTCCACCTCGCCGCACTGGCAGGGCGACCGGGAGCATTCAACAGAGCTGCTAGAGTCTCCCGCCTGTCCAGAGCTGCTAGAGTCTCCCGCCTGTCCAGAGCTGCTAGAGTCTCCCACCTGTCCAGAGCTGCTAGAGTCTCCCGCCTGTCCAGAGCTGCTAGAGTCTCCCGCCTGTCCAGAGCTGCTAGAGTCTCCCGCCTGTCCAGAGCTGCTAGAGTCTCCCGCCTGTCCAGAGCTGCTAGAGTCTCCCGCCTGTCCAGAGCCGCCAGAGCCGCCACTCTGCAAGGAGCCGCCAGAGCCGCCACTCTGCAAGGAGCCGCCAGAGCCGCCAGTCTGCCAGGAGCCGCCAGAGCAGCCAGTGTGCCAGGATCCGCCAGAGCCGCCAGTCTGCCAGGATCCGCCAGAGCCGCCAGTCTGCCAGGAGCCGCCAGAGCCGCCAGTCTGCCAGGAGCCGCCAGAGCTGTCAGTCAGCCAGGATCCGCCAGAGTCGTCAGCCAGTCAGTCCGGAGCTGCCCCTCAGTCCAGTGGGGCCATTTAGTAGGGTTGCCAATCCTAGGTCGGCGGCGAGGGTCGCCGTTCCTAGGATGCCACAAAAGCGGACTAAGACTATGGTGGAGTGGGTCCACGTCCCGCGCCAGAGCCACCACCGTGGACATACGCCCACCCAGGCCGTCCCCTATGTTTTTTTTTTTTGTAGATTTATGGGGTTGTGTTCATTCTAGGTGTTTATGTAAGTCTATGGTTGCCTGGATTGGTTCTCAATCAGAGGCAGGTGTTTATCGTTGTCTCTGATTGGGAATCATATTTAGGCAGCCATGTTCTGTGGGTATTTTGTTTCCTGTGTTTGTGCCACACGGGACTGTTTCGTTGCCAGTTCACATTATTTTGTATATGTGTTCATGTTCAGTTTTTTCCCATTAAAAACCATGGACTGGACATGGATTACCACGCTGCGTATTGGTCCAATCCTTGTTTCACCTCTTCAGAGGAAGAGGAGAACATCTGCCGTGACAGCTGGATATCAGTGGAGGCTCCTCAGAGGAGGAAGGGAGGACCATCCACGTCTGTGAATTTCATCAAAAATAAAATGGTGAAACATTAAAAAAGTTATCATTTTTAGATAAAACTATACTAAATATATTAATGTCACCAAATAATTTATTAAAACACACTATTTTGCAATGAAGGTCTACAGTAGCCTCAACTGCACTCTGTAGGGTAGCACCATGGTGTAGCCGGAGGACAGCTAGCTTCTGTCCTCCTCTGGGTACATTGACTTCAATCCAAAACCTAGGAGGCTCTTGGTTCTCACACCCTTCCATTGACTTAAACAGTAATTATGACAACTTCCGGAGGATGTCCTTCAGAGCTCTTGCAGCTTCAAATGACAAGTTCTCCACCCAATCAAAGGTTCAGAGAATGAATTTAGTACTGAAAGCATAAGCTACAGCTACCTAGCACTACATTGTATAAAATGTGGTGAGTAGTTGACTCAAAAAGAGAGAAAGACACTAGGATAACAGTTTTGAGCTAGCTATATTTCATTGTATTTTTTTTTTCACTTTCACTTACTTAGCTAGCGAATGCAGATGGCTAGTTTACCCTACTCAAACACCAGGCTCAAACACAGAGGGATGCTATGTTAGCTAGCTGGCTATCCAACAGAGAGGGATGCTATGTTAGCTAGTTGGCTATGGCTATCCAACAGAGAGGGATGCTATGTTAGCTAGCTGGCTATGGCTATCCAACAGAAAGGGATGCTATGTTAGCTTGCTGGCTATGGCTATCCAACTGAAAGGGATGCTATGTTAGCTAGCTGGCTATCCAACACTGGAACTCTTCCAAGCCAAAGTATTGCTTTAGGTTTTATTAATTTATTGTCACCAGGGCCCAGCGGTGTAACATCTAAACTGCTTGCTGGCTGTACTACATGATTGTAGTGGGTTTACTAACGCGATAGTTCTAGTAGCTATGTTGACTTGCGTTAGCTAATATGGTGACAATAATGTAGGCTGTGTGTAGCAGTTAGCAGTTATAATATGAACGTTGGGCTTGGAAAGGATTTTTGGGCCTTTTCAAAGACTGCAGATGTGTTGTTGTGCACTGAAATCCACAAGCGAAGGGAAAAGGTGAGAAGAGGAGAGTATAGATGGGAGAACAAATTATACAACAATCAAAGGATTCATGCTGCTATGAAAGTGAACTGTGTTTGTATGTGGCTGCTATGAAAGGGAACTAACTGTGTTTGTATGTGGCTGCTATGAAAGAGAACTGTGTTTGCGTGTGATCAGGGGTGCATTCATTCTGCAGATTATGTTGAAAAACGTTTCTTAAACGGAAGCAAACGGAACAAAACAGGGATGAACATATCAGAATTTGTCAAATTATAGCTGATATATATATTTTTTAATTTTACCTTTATTTAACTAGGCAAGTCAGTTAAGAAAAAAATTCTTATTTTCAATGACAGCCTAGGAACAGTGGGTTAACTGCCTGTTCAGGGGCAGAATGACAGATTTGTACCTTGTCAGCTCAGGGGTTTGAACTTGCAACCTTCCGGTTACTAGTTCAACGCTCTAACCACTAGCCTACCCCGCCACCCCACTGTACCCAGATCTGTTATCACCTTATAGCTGCTATATACTGTACCCAGATCTGTTATCTCCTTATAGCTGATATAAACCCAGATCTGTTATCACCTTATAACTGATATATACTGTACCCAGATCTGTTATCCCCTTATAGCTGATATATACTGAACCCAGATCTATTATCACCTTATAGCTGATATATACTATACCCAGATCTATTATCTCCTTATAGCTGATATAAACCCAGATCTGTTATCTCCTTATAGCTGATATATACTGTACCCAGATCTGTTATCACCTTATAGCTGATATAAACCCAGATCTGTTATCCCCTTATAGCTCATATATACTGAACCCAGATCTGTTATCACCTTATAGCTGATATATACTGTACCCAGATCTGTTATCACCTTATAGCTGATATATACTGTACCCAGATCTGTTATCACCTTATAGCTGATATAAACCCAGATCTGTTATCACCTTATAGCTGATATATACTGTACCCAGATCTATTATCACCTTTTGGCTGATATATATAGATCTATTATCACCTTATAGCTGATATATACTGTACCCAGATCTATTATCACCTTATAGCTGATATATACTGTACCCAGATCTATTATCACCTTATAGCTGATATATACTGTACCCAGATCTATTATCACCTTATAGCTGATATATACTGTACCCAGATCTATTATCACCTTATAGCTGATATATACTGTACCCAGATCTATTATCACCTTATAGCTGATATAAACCCAGATCTGTTATCACCTTATAGCTGATATATACTGTACCCAGATCTATTATCACCTTATAGCTGATATAAACCCAGATCTGTTATGACCTTATAGCAGATATATACTGTACCCAGATCTGTTATCTCCTTATAGCTGATATATACTGAACCCAGATCTATTATCACCTTATAGCTGATATAAACCCAGATCTATTATCACCTTATAGCTGATATAAACCCAGATCTGTTATCGCCTTATAGCTGATATTTACTGTACCCAGATCTGTTATCACCTTATAGCTGATATAAACCCAGATCTATTATCACCTTATAGCTGATATAAACCCAGATCTGTTATCACCTTATAGCATATATATACTGTACCCAGATCTATTATCACCTTATAGCTGATATATACTGTACCCAGATCTGTTATCACCTTATAGCTGATATAAACCCAGATCTGTTATCACCTTATAGCTGATATATACTGTACCCAGATCTATTATCACCTTATAGCTGATATATACTGTACCCAGATCTATTATCACCTTATAGCTGATATATACTGTACCCAGATCTATTATCACCTTATAGCTGATATATACTGTACCCAGATCTGTTATCACCTTATAGCTGATATATACTGTACCCAGATCTATTATCACCTTATAGCTGATATAAACCCAGATCTATTATCACCTTATAGCTGATATAAACCCAGATCTGTTATCACCTTATAGCTGATATATACTGTACCCAGATCTGTTATCACCTTATAGCTGATATATACTGTACCCAGATCTGTTATCACCTTATAGCTGATATAAACCCAGATCTGTTATCCCCTTATAGCTGATATATACTGAACCCAGATCTGTTATCACCTTATAGCTGATATAAACCCAGATCTGTTATCACCTTATAGCTGATATATACTGTACCCAGATCTATTATCACCTTATAGCTGATATAAACCCAGATCTATTATCACCTTATAGCTGATATAAACCCAGATCTGTTATCTCCTTATAGCTGATATAAACCCAGATCTGTTATCACCTTATAACTGATATATACTGTACCCAGATCTGTTATCCCCTTATAGCTCATATATACTGAACCCAGATCTATTATCACCTTATAGCTGATATAAACCCAGATCTATTATCACCTTATAGCTGATATATACTGTACCCAGATCTATTATCACCTTATAGATTATATAAACCCAGATCTGTTATCACCTTATAGCTGATATATACTGTACCCAGATGTATTATCACCTTATAGCTGATATATACTGTACCCAGATCTGTTATCACCTTATAGCTGATATAAACCCAGATCTATTATCACCTTATAGCTGATATATACTGTACCCAGATCTATTATCACCTTATAGATTATATATACTGTACCCAGATCTATTATCACCTTATAGCTGATATATACTGTACCCAGATCTATTATCACCTTATAGATTATATATACTGTACCCAGATCTATTATCACCTTATAGCTGATATATACTGTACCCAGATCTGTTATCAGCTAGACAGTAACATTGAGAGCCAGTACTGTACTGTAGCTAGACAGTAATATTGAGAGACAGTACTGTACTGTAGCTAGACAGTAACACTGAGAGACAGTACTGTACTGTAGCTAGACAGTAACACTGAGAGACAGTACTATACTGTAGCTAGACAGTAACATTGAGAGAAAGTACTGAAGCTAGACAGTAACATTGAGAGACAGTACTGTACTGTAGCTAGACAGTTACATTGAGAGAAAGTACTGTAGCTAGACAGTAACATTGAGAGCCAGTACTGTACTGTAGCTAGACAGTAACATTGAGAGACAGTACTGTAGCTAGACAGTAACACTGAGAGACAGTACTATACTGTAGCTAGACAGTAACATTGAGAGACAGTACTGTACTGTAGCTAGACAGTAACATTGAGAGACAGTACTGTACTGTAGCTAGACAGTAACATTGAGAGACAGTACTGTAGCTAGACAGTAACATTGAGAGACAGTACTGTACTGTAGCTAGACAGTAACATTGAGAGACAGTACTGTAGCTAGACAGTAACAGTGAGAGAAAGTACTGAAGCTAGACAGTAACATTGAGAGACAGTACTGTACTGTAGCTAGACAGTAACATTGAGAGAAAGTACTGTAGCTAGACAGTAACATTGAGAGCCAGTACTGTACTGTAGCTAGACAGTAACATTGAGAGACAGTACTGTAGCTAGACAGTAACACTGAGAGACAGTACTATACTCTAGCTAGACAGTAACAATGAGAGACAGTACTGTAGCTAGACAGTAACACTGAGAGACAGTACTATACTGTAGCTAGACAGTAACATTGAGAGACAATACAATACTGTAGCTAGACAGTAACACTGAGAGACAGTACTATACTGTAGCTAGACAGTAACATTGAGAGACAGTACTGTAGCTAGACAGTAACAGAGAGAGACAGTACTGTAGCTAGACAGTAACATTGAGAGACAGTACAGTACTGTAGCTAGACAGTAACATTGAGAGACAGTACTGTAGCTAGACAGTAACATTGAGAGACAGTACAGTACTGTAGATAGACAGTAACATTGAGAGACAGTACAGTACTGTACTGTAGCTAGACAGTAACACTGAGAGACAGTACTGTACTGTAGCTAGACAGTAACATTGAGAGACAGTACTGTAGCTAGACAGTAACATTGAGAGACAGTACAGTACTGTAGCTAGACAGTAACATTGAGAGACAGTACAGTACTGTACTGTAGCTAGACAGTAACACAGAGAGACAGTACTGTAGCTAGACAGTAACATTGAGAGACAGTACAGTACTGTAGCTAGACAGTAACATTGAGAGACAGTACTGTAGCTAGACAGTAACATTGAGAGACAGTACAGTACTGTAGATAGACAGTAACATTGAGAGACAGTACAGTACTGTACTGTAGCTAGACAGTAACATTGAGAGACAGTACTGTAGCTAGACAGTAACACTGAGAGACAGTACAGTACTGTAGATAGACAGTAACATTGAGAGACAGTACTGTAGCTAGACAGTAACACTGAGAGACAGTACAGTACTATAGCTAGACAGTAACACTGAGAGACAGTACAGTACTGTAGCTAGACAGTAACACTGAGAGACAGTACAGTACTGTAGCTAGACAGTAACACTGAGAGACAGTACTATACTGTAGCTAGACAGTAACATTGATAGACAGTACTGTACTGTAGCTAGACAGTAACACTGAGAGACAGTACTATACTGTAGCTAGACAGTAACATTGAGAGCCAGTACTGTACTGTAGCTAGACAGTAACATTGAGAGACAGTACTGTAGCTAGACAGTAACATTGAGAGACAGTACTGTACTGTAGCTAGACAGTAACATTGAGAGACAGTACAGTACTGTAGCTAGACAGTAACATTGAGAGACAGTACTGTACTGTAGCTAGACAGTAACATTGAGAGACAGTACTGTACTGTAGCTAGACAGTAACATTGAGAGACAGTACTGTACTGTAGCTAGACAGTAACATTGAGAGACAGTACTGTACTGTAGCTAGACAGTAACACTGAGAGACAGTACTGTACTGTAGCTAGACAGTAACATTGAGAGACAGTACTGTACTGTAGCTAGACAGTAACACTGAGAGACAGTACTGTACTGTAGCTAGACAGTAACACTGAGAGACAGTACTGTACTGTAGCTAGACAGTAACACTGAGAGACAGTACTGTACTGTAGCTAGACAGTAACATTGATAGACAGTACTGTACTATAGCTAGACAGTAACATTGAGAGACAGTACTGTACTATAGCTAGACATTATTCTGCTCCTAAGCTCTCCTCAGCTCCTCTGTGTTCGGTGTAATAATTAGCAGGCTACCGCTCCCTGAGTTTTAACGTGGTTCATTTGGTCCAGACAGGACGTGTTTGTGCTATGGGAGACGGCCTGCGTTTCTCAGTAGTAGTTGAGGAAACCGAGGCAGCGGTTTGATATTTACACTCCACTTTGCATGTCATTACCATACTGTACTAGAGAGCACTGTCTGTGACTTCAACACGTCTACATGATGCCAAAAGAGTTTGGCTGTAGGGAAGAACGTTTCACACTCATTTACAGACTGGAAGCCTGCGCCCTGTTATTCTGACTACTCTTTAACCCTTGTGTGTTTAATTGTGTGAAACCGGTTAGTTTATGAGCTGCCTGGCCGTGTTCCCAGGCCAACGACCAGCTACCAGACAGCTCTGTATGACCTAGAGGAGAACCTATTCTAGAGGAGAGGGGAAACTGTTCCCCAAAGCTACCATGGACATTCCAAGTACTGGCTCAGACTGTGTCAGGACTGTATTGTCATTCATAGTGAAGAAATACAGTCCTTTATCACACCGACCTCACATTGCAGAGGGTCTAGAGGCCTGCTAACCTCTCTGTAGCCAAGACCAGTCCCTGCTGCCACCTCTCTGTACACCGAGCAGTGTTAGGGGCTCACTGGAAACCCCTGCAGCCCGTGTGTGTGTGTGTGTGTGTGTGTGTGACCTCCAGGCTGACAGTATTCTCCTCCAGCACCTGGTGATAACTCCTGGGCCCTGGTCCCAGATGGACAACCCCCAGAAAAGAGCAGCACAGTGGCTGCATTAACCAAGCAACCTCCTCCTCCTCCCCCCTTCTCCCCTCCTTCTCCCCTCCCCTCCCCTCCCCTCCTCCTCACCCCTTCTCCCCTCCCCTCCCCTCCTCCTCACCCCTGCTCCCCTCCCTCTTCCCCTCCTCCTCCCCCTTCTCTCCTCCCTGCTCCCCTCCCTCCTCCCCTCATTCTCCCCTCCCCTCCTCCTCACCCCTTCTCCCCTCCGCTCCCCTCCCCCCTCCTCCTCACCCCTTCTGCCCTCCCCCTCCCCCCCTCCTCCTCACTCCTTCTCCCCTCCCTGCTCCCCTCCCACCTCCCCTCCTCCTCACCCCTTCTGCCCTCCCTCCTCTCCTCCTCCTTCTCCCCTCCATGCTCCCCTCCCTCCTCCCCTCCTCCTCACCCCTTCTGCCCTCCCTGCTCCCCTCCCTCCTCCCCTCCTCCTCACCCCTTCTGCCCTCCCTCCCTCCTCCCCCCTCCTCACCCCTTCTCCCCTCCCTGCTCCCCTCCCTCCTCCCCTCCTCCTCACTCCTTCTCCCCTCCCTGCTTCCCTCCCTCCACCCCTCCTCCTCACCCCTTCTGCCCTCCCTCCCTCCTCCCCTCCTCCTCACTCCTTCTCCCCTCCCTGCTCCCCTCCCTCCTCCCCTCCTCCTCACCCCTTCTGCCCTCCCTCCCTCCCTCCCTCCTCCCCTCCTCCTCTCCTCCTTCTCCCCTCCCTGCTCCCCTCCCTCCTCCCCCCTCCTCCTCACCCCTTCTGCCCTCCCTCCCCCCCTCCTCCCCTCCTCCTCACTCCTTCTCCCCTCCCTGCTCCCCTCCCTCCTCCCCTCCTCCTCACCCCTTCTGCCCTCCCTCCCTCCCTCCTCCCCCTCCTCCTCCTCCTTCTCCCCTCCCTGCTCCCCGCTCCCCTCCCTCCTCCCCCCTCCTCCTCACCCCTTCTCCCCTCCCTGCTCCCCCTCCCTGCTCCCCTCCTCCTCACCCCTTCTTCCCTCCCTTCTCCCCTCCCTGCTCCCCTCCTCCTCACCCCTTCTCCCCTTCCTGCTCCCCTCCTACTTACCCCTTCTCCCCTCCCTGCTCCCCTCCCTGCTCCCCTCCTCCTCACCCCTTCTCCCCTCCCTGCTCCCCTCCCTCCTCCCCTCCTCCTCACCCCTTCTACCCTTCCTGCTCCCCTCCTCCTTACCCCTTCTCCCCTCCCCTTCTCCTTCCCCTCCTCCCCTCCTCCTCACCCCTTCTACCCTTCCTGCTCCCCTCCTCCTTACCCCTTCTCCCCTCCCCTTCTCCTTCCCTCCTCCTCCCCCCAGAGCCCTTCACCTGTCAAAACTCAGCTGAGGGTCAAGACAACAGCGTTCAGGGGGATAATAGGAGAGTAGTTGAAACAGGGAACTCTTGACACATGTAAAGAGGAATAGAAAACACCCAGCTAGGGCCTTCAGCTGCTGGCAGTTCTTCACATGTCAGACGACTGTCTCCTTCTTCACATAGAGAACCGGGACATATTAACATAGCTGAATGAATTCATACACTCAACTCAGAAATGTACAGCTTTGGAATTAAAGTTCGGTCTTGAAAGTCGATCTCTATCAAATATGATATTATTAATTGCATTGGAAACTTAATGATATGAACACATCGTGTTGAACAATGTAACCCTTTGCCGAGCAGGCATGTTAAACACTCCACAGTACTGCTACGAGACGGGTTCACCAGAGCTACAGGCATTGAGTCAACAATTAAACCACAACACAGAACATTCACCATGGTGACAAGTGTTAGCAGGAAAAGCAGGTGAATGTGAGCGCTGGAGGCGGAGAGTCGTTATTGTGGTGAACTAAGAGGAGGGATGCAGGTTGACTTGTCAGCCGTGGTGTGATGGCTTCATACTCCATCCTTTACTTTTACACCCCTGGCCCGTCAGCTAAACGGCTGCTGCATATTCACAACACACAGCCCAGCCAGGGAGGAGGACGAGGGGAGGAGGCCGGGAGACGCTGGGAGTTCTGATTTATGTCCCAGGCCCATCACCTGTGACTTAGAGCCTGGGAAATTAGTCACAAATAGCATATTAGAACAGCTAATCAGGCACGCTCCAGCACTTGCGTTTCTTTATGACCCCATAAAGGGCAGACTGTATGGCCGTCCTCAGGCCTTGGTGTGAATAATCACCCTGACCTCCAGTGAACCGACCAGCCCACGCACAGCGGAATGGAACGACCAGCTGGGTGGAGGAGAAGCTACTGTGGAATGGATGTTAGTTAGGGTCTATAGCAGGCTACTACTAGAATGGATGTTAGTTAGGGTCTATAGCTACTACTGGAATGGATGTTAGTTAGGGTCTATATCTACTACTGGAATGGATGTTAGTTAGGGCCTATAGCAGGCTACTACTAGAATGGATGTTAGTTAGGGCCTATAGCAGGCTACTACTGGAATGGATGTTAGTTAGGGCCTATAGCAGGCTACTACTGGAATGGATGTTAGTTAGGGTCTATATCTACTACTGGAATGGATGTTAGTTAGGGTCTATAGCTACTACTGGAATGGATGTTAGTTAGGGTCTATATCTACTACTGGAATGGATGTTAGTTAGGGTCTATAGCTACTACTGGAATGGATGTTAGTTAGGGCCTATAGCTACTACTGGAATGGATGTTAGGGTCTATAGCAGGCTACTACTAGAATGGATGTTAGTTAGGGCCTAAATCAGGCCACTACTGGAATGGATGTTAGTTAGGGTCTATAGCTACTACTGGAATGGATGTTAGTTAGGGTCTATATCTACTACTGGAATGGATGTTAGTTAGGGCCTATAGCTACTACTGGAATGGATGTTAGGGTCTATAGCTACTACTGGAATGGATGTTAGTTAGGGTCTATAGCTACTACTGGAATGGATGTTAGGTTCTATAGCTACAACTGGAATGGATGTTAGTTAGGGTCTATAGCTACTACTGTAATGGATGTTAGGTTCTATAGCTACTACTGGAATGGATGTTAGTTAGGGTCTACAGCTACTACTGGAATGGATGTTAGTTAGGGTCTATAGCAGGCTACTACTAGAATGTATGTTAGTTAGGGTCTATAGCTACTACTGGAATGGATGTTAGTTAGGGTCTACAGCTACTACTGGAATGGATGTTAGTTAGGGTCTATAGCTACTACTGGAATGGATGTTAGTTAGGGTCTATAGCAGGCTACTACGTTTTCTACAAAGAAGATCCATGTGCTTTGAATAGCCTGGTGGTCAGAGCGGCAGGTAGCCTGGTGGTCAGAGCGGCAGGTAGCCTGGTGGTCAGAGCGGCAGGTAGCCTGGTGGTCAGAGCGGCAGGTAGCCTGGTGGTCAGAGCGGCAGGTAGCCTGGTGGTCAGAGCGGCAGGTAGCCTGGTGGTCAGAGCGCCAGGTAGCCTGGTGGTCAGAGCGGCAGGTAGCCTGGTGGTCAGAGCGGCAGGTAGCCTGGTGGTCAGAGCGGCAGGTAGCCTGGTGGTCAGAGCGGCAGGTAGCCTGGTGGTCAGAGCGGCAGGTAGCCTGGTGGTTAGAGCGGCAGGTAGCCTGGTGGTCAGAGCGGCAGGTAGCCTGGTGGTCAGAGCGGCAGGTAGCCTGGTGGTCAGAGCGGCAGGTAGCCTGGTGGTCAGAGCGGCAGGTAGCCTGGTGGTCAGAGCGGCAGGTAGCCTGGTGGTCAGAGCGGCAGGTAGCCTGGTGGTCAGAGCGGCAGGTAGCCTCGTGGTTAGAGCGGCAGGTAGCCTAGTGGTTAGAGCGTTAGAGCGTTAGGCCAGTAACCGAAAGGTTACTGGATCTAATCCCAGAGCGGACAAGGTAAAAATATGTTGTTCTGCCACTGAACAAAGCAGTTAACCCATTGTTCCCCGTTAGTCCATCATTGTAAATAATAATTTTTCATTGCCTGGTTAAATAAAATAAAAACACAAACTCCCTGAGTGTTGATTATTTGTCATGCAGAAAGCAGAGCAGAGAAGGCCGTTTGAAGACACATGTAGACTGTAAAAAAAGACATTGCATATCGATTAACAGTTTCATTTCACACCCTGCTGTTCAGATCAATAATGTTTTATAAAATACCAGTTTCTCTCAATGATTTATTCTGGGAAAAGGGGGGTTCTGGCCCAGAGTTATATGATGATCCAGGACCTCTAGCCTGACAAGTCTCTGATCTCAGTCCCAGTCTCTTAAACAGCCCATGTAATTACACATGTGGACATGTAACATGTGATACGAGAATACCGGACGAGCTAAACTACTTCTCTGCTTGCTTTGAGGCAAATAACAATGAAGCATGCATGAGAGCTCCAGCTGTACCGGAAGACTGTGTGATCACGCTCTCCTCAGCCGGTCTTTAGACAGGTCAACATTCACAAGGCCGCAGGGCCAGACAGATTACCGGGACGTGTACTGTGAGCATGCGCTGACCAACTAGCAAGTGTCTTCACTGAAATGTATCGCCTCCACATTGACTCTGTACCGTAATACCCTGTATATAGCCTCCACATTGACTCTGTACCATAATACCCTGTATATGGCCTCCACATTGACTCTGTACCGTAACACCCTGTATATAGCCTCCACATTGACTCAGTACAGGTACACCCTGTATATAGCCTCCACATTGACTCTGTACCGGTACCCCCTGTATATAGCCCCCACATTGACTCTGTACCGTAATACCCTGTATATAGCCTCCACATTGACTCTGTTCCGGTACCCCCTGTATATAGCCTCCACATTGACTCTGTACCAGTACCCCCTGTATATAGCCTCCACATTGACTCTGTACCATAATACCCTGTATATAACCTCCACATTGACTCTCTACCAGTACCCCCCTGTACATAGCCTCCACATTGACAATGTACCAGCACCCCCTGTATATAGCCTCCACATTGACTCTGTACCGTAATACCCTGTATATAGCCTCCACATTGACTCTGTACCGTAATACCCTGTATATAGCCTCCACATTGACTCTGTACCGTAATACCCTGTATGTAGCCTCCACATTGACTCTGTACCAGTACCCACTGTATATAGCCTCCACATTGACAATGTACCAGCACCCCCTGTATATAGCCTCCACATTGACTCTGTACCGTAATACCCTGTATATAGCCTCCACATTGACTCTGTACCGTAATACCCTGTATGTAGCCTCCACATTGACTCTGTACCGTAACACCCTGTATATAGCCTCCACATTGACTCTGTACCGTAATACCCTGTATGTAGCCTCCACATTGACTCTGTACCGTAATACCCTGTATATGGCTTCCACATTGACTCTGTACCGTAACACCCTGTATATAGCCTCCACATTGACTCTGTACCGTAATACCCTGTATATAGCCTCCACATTGACTCTGTACCGTAACACCCTGTATATAGCCTCCACATTGACTCTGTACCGTAATACCCTGTATATGGCCTCCACATTGACTCTGTACCGTAACACCCTGTATATAGCCTCCACATTGACTCTGTACCGTAACACCCTGTATATAGCCTCCACATTGACTCTGTACCAGTACCCCCTGTATATAGCCTCCACATTGACTCTGTACCGTAACACCCTGTATATAGCCTCCACATTGACTCTGTACCAGTACCCCTGTATATAGCCTCCACATTGACTCTGTACCGTAATACCCTGTATATAGCTGATACAATTTTATTTTATTTGCTCAGTCCCAGTCTCTTATACAGCCCATGTAATAGACATGTAACATGTGATTTGACTTGTCTCTGATCTCAGTCCCAGTCTCTTATAAAGCCCATGTAATGGACATGTAACATGTGATCTGAGTCTCATGATGGTTAGTGATAAAGAGAGATCATCTGTTTAACTTTAATAACTGTGGTGCTCTAACTACATGGAGCAGACTCATTAAATATTAAGGATCACTCTTGACCTCTGAGTGGAGTGTGTGGGTTAGGAAGAGGAGTGGGGGAGGGGGAAAGGGGGAGGAGAGGAGGGGAGTGGGAGTGGTGGAGGAGGAGTGGAGGAGGAGGAGGAGGAGGAGAGGGGGAGGGGGGAGGAGGAGAGGAGAGGAGGAGGAGGAGGAGAGGAGGAGGGGTGGAGGAGGAGAGGAGGAGGAAGAGAGGAGGGGGGGAGGGGTGGAGGAGGAGAGGAGGAGGGAGGGGGAGGGGGAGGGGAGGGAGGAGAGGAGAGGAGAGGGAGAGGAGGAGGAGGAGGGGAGGGGGGGGGAGGGGAGGGAGAGGGAGAGGAGAGGAGAGGAGGAGGGGTGGAGGAGGAGAGGAGGAGGGGTGGAGGAGGAGGAGGGGAGGAGGAGGGGAGGGGGAGGGGAGGGGAGGAGGAGGAGGAGGAGGAGGAGAGGAGGAGGGGTGGAGGAGGAGAGGAGGAGGGGTGGAGGAGGAAGAGAGGAAGAGGAGGGGGAGGGGTGGAGGAGGAGAATGAGGAGGAGGCGGGAGGGGTGGAGGAGGAGAGGAGGAGGGGGGTGGAGGAGGAAGAGAGGAAGAGGAGGGGGAGGGGTGGAGGAGGAGGAGGAAGAGGAGGAGGAGGAGGAAGAGGAGGGGAGGGAGGAGGAGGAGGAAGAGAGGAGGGAGGAGGAGAGGAGGAGAGGAGTTGGAGAGGAAGAGAGGAGGCGGAGGAGGAGGAGGACGGGAGGAGTAAGGGGTAGCCTGCTCTCTCTCTGGCAGTAGTTGTGTCCACCAAGGAATAAGGCGTTTTATATCAGAGTGCAGATTATCCAATATAGTTATCCAGCCCTGCTGCTTAACAGGCCTCAACGTTCAGCCTTAATTGACTCTGTGGAGCCTCAACATCACAGTTTCTGAGCAGATTCCAAACAGCTCCTCCTTTCATTCCCATCTCCTCCTCATAGAGCCGGTGAATTTAAAATGTCAATCATGGAGCTGTTAAATATTGATGTCTGCTCTGGTCCTTAAGGAAGAGAGTGGAGAGACAGGAGCCTCCCAGTTCTCTCAGCACAGCCCTCTCTGCTCTGACATCAGGGGGAATACTCCCAGGTCAGAAGGTCTGTTCCAGACCAGACCTCAGTTCAGAGAGCCTTCAGCTATCTGCTAACCCCACACTACATCAGCTCTTCCTAGTTGTATCATATGGTGTCACAATGCAGAAGACCCACTCCCAGATGATGTAGAACAGGATCTGGTTCCAACTGGCTTTTACAAAGAGATCAACTGTGACTGATTTGGTATGATAATAGAATAGAGGTTGGGTTCACCTCAGGATGGGTTCACCCCAGGATGGGTTCACCCCAGGATGGGTTCACCCCAGGATGGGTTCACCTCAGGATGGGTTCACCCCAGGATGGGTTCACCCCAGGATGGGTTCACCTCAGGATGGGTTCACCCCAGCCTCCAGGCCTCTATAGCTGCTGTAGCATCAGCTGGTTGTGTATTCACCTCTAGAAAACCAGTTCCTACTGGAACCAGGAACTCCTATTCATATTCATAGTCAGACATTATGGACACTGAGAGATCATTAGGTTTATAAATACCACTCTGTGGTATTGCTGGTAGTCTCCAACTCTGTGGTATTACGGGTACAGCCTGACTGTGACCCCACTCTTCAGTAGATTAGTCTCCAACTCTGTGGTATTACGGGTACAGCCTGACAGTGACACCACTCTTCAGTAGATTAGATTAGTCTCCAACTCTGTGGTATTACGGGTACAGCCTGACTGTGACACCACTCTTCAGTAGATTAGTCTCTAACTCTGTGGTATTACGAGTACAGCCTGACTGTGACACCAGTCTTCAGTAGATTAGTCTCCAACTCTGTGGTATTACAGATACAGCCTGACTGTGACACCACTCTTCAGTAGATTAGTCTCCAACTCTGTGGTATTACAGGTACAGCCTGACTGTGACACCAGTCTTCAGTAGATTAGTCTCCAACTCTGTGGTATTACAGGTACAGCCTGACTGTGACACCACTCTTCAGTAGATTAGTCTCCAACTCTGTGGTATTACGGGTACAGCCTGACTGTGACACCACTCTTCAGTAGATTAGTCTCTAACTCTGTGGTATTACAGGTACAGCCTGACTGTGACACCAGTCTTCAGTAGATTAGTCTCCAACTCTGTGGTATTACAGGTACAGCCTGACTGTGACACCAGTCTTCAGTAGATTAGTTTCCAACTCTGTGGTATTACGAGTACAGCCTGACTGTGACACCACTCTTCAGTAGATTAGTCTCCAACTCTGTGGTATTACGGGTACAGCCTGACTGTGACACCACTCTTCAGTAGATTAGATTAGTCTCCAACTCTGTGGTATTACAGGTACAGCCTGACTGTGACACCAGTCTTCAGTAGATTAGTCTCCAACTCTGTGGTATTACAGGTACAGCCTGACTGTGACACCACTCTTCAGTAGATTAGTCTCCAACTCTGTGGTATTACAGGTACAGCCTGACTGTGACACCACTCTTCAGTAGATTAGATTAGTCTCCAACTCTGTGGTATTACGGGTACAGCCTGACTGTGACACCACTCTTCAGTAGATTAGTCTCCAACTCTGTGGTATTACGGGTACAGCCTGACTGTGACACCACTCTTCAGTAGATTAGATTAGTCTCCAACTCTGTGGTATCAAATCAAATCAAATCAAATCAAATCAAATCAAATCAAATCAAATTGTATTTGTCACATACACATGGTTAGCAGATGTTAACGCGAGTGTAGCGAAATGCTTGTGCTTCTAGTTCCGACAATGCAGTAATAACCAACAAGTAATCTAACTAACAATTCCAAAAAACTACTGTCTTATACACAGTGTAAGGGGATAAAGAATATGTACATAAGGATATATGAATGAGTGATGGTACAGAGCAGCATAGGCAAGATACAGTAGATGATATCGAGTACAGTATATACATATGAGATGAGTATGTAAACCAAGTGGCATAGTTAAAGTGGCTAGTGATACATGTATTACATAAGGATGCAGTCAATGATATAGAGTACAGTATCTACGTATGCATATGAGATGAATAATGTAGGGTAAGTAACATTATATAAGGTAGCATTGTTTAAAGTGGCTAGTGATATATTTACATCATTTCCCATCAATTCCCATTATTAAAGTGGCTGGAGTAGAGTCAGTAGAGTCAGTGTCATTGACAGTGTGTTGGCAGTAGCCACTCAATGTTAGTGGCGGCTGTTTAACAGTCTGATGGCCTTGAGATAGAAGCTGTTTTTCAGTCTCTCGGTCCCAGCTTTGATGCACCTGTACTGACCTCGCCTTCTGGATGACAGCGGGGTGAACAGGCAGTGGCTCGGGTGGTTGATGTCCTTGATGATCTTTATGGCCTTCCTGTAGCATCGGGTGGTGTAGGTGTCCTGGAGGGCAGGTAGTTTGCCCCGGTGATGCGTTGTGCAGACCTCACTACCCTCTGGAGAGCCTTACGGTTGAGGGCGGTGCAGTTGCCATACCAGGCGGTGATACAGCCCGCCAGGATGCTCTCGATTGTGCATCTGTAGAAGTTTATGAGTGCTTTTGGTGACAAGCCGAATTTCTTCAGCCTCCTGAGGTTGAAGAGGCGCTGCTGCGCCTTCCTCACGATGCTGTCTGTGTGAGTGGACCAATTCAGTTTGTCTGTGATGTGTATGCCGAGGAACTTAAAACTTGCTACCCTCTCCACTACTGTTCCATCGATGTGGATGGGGGTGTTCCCTCTGCTGTTTCCTGAAGTCCACAATCATCTCCTTAGTTTTGTTGACGTTGAGTGTGAGGTTATTTTCCTGACACCACACTCCGAGGGCCCTCACCTCCTCCCTGTAGGCCGTCTCGTCGTTGTTGGTAATCAAGCCTACCACTGTTGTGTCGTCCGCAAACTTGATGATTGAGTTGGAGGCGTGCGTGGCCACGCAGTCGTGGGTGAACAGGGAGTACAGGAGAGGGCTCAGAACGCACCCTTGTGGGGCCCCAGTGTTGAGGATCAGCGGGGAGAAGATGTTGTTGCCTACCCTCACCACCTGGGGGCGGCCCGTCAGGAAGTCCAGTACCCAGTTGCACAGGGCGGGGTCGAGACCCAGGGTCTCGAGCTTGATGACGAGCTTGGAGGGTACTATGGTGTTGAATGCCGAGCTGTAGTCGATGAACAGCATTCTCACATAGGTATTCCTCTTGTCCAGATGGGTTAGGGCAGTGTGCAGTGTGGTTGAGATTGCATCGTCTGTGGACCTATTTGGGCGGTAAGCAAATTGGAGTGGGTCTAGGGTGTCAGGTAGGGTGGAGGTGATATGGTCCTTGACTAGTCTCTCAAAGCACTTCATGATGACGGATGTGAGTGCTACGGGGCGGTAGTCGTTTAGCTCAGTTACCTTAGCTTTCTTGGGAACAGGAACAATGGTGGCCCTCTTGAAGCATGTGGGAACAGCAGACTGGTATAGGGATTGATTGAATATGTCCGTAAACACACCGGCCAGCTGGTCTGCGCATGCTCTGAGGGCGCGGCTGGGGATGCCGTCTGGGCCTGCAGCCTTGCGAGGGTTAACACGTTTAAATGTCTTACTCACTTCGGCTGCAGTGAAGGAGAGACCGCATGTTTTCGTTGCAGGCCGTGTCAGTGGCACTGTATTGTCCTCAAAGCGGGCAAAAAGTTATTTAGTCTGCCTGGGAGCGAGACATCCTGGTCCGTGACTGGGCTGGGTTTCTTCCTGTAGTCCGTGATTGACTGTAGACCCTGCCACATGCCTCTTGTGTCTGAGCCGTTGAATTGAGATTCTACTTTGTCTCTGTACTGGCGCTTAGCTTGTTTGATAGCCTTGCGGAGGGAATAGCTGCACTGTTTGTATTCAGTCATGTTACCAGACACCTTGCCCTGATTAAAAGCAGTGGTTCGCGCCTTCAGTTTCACACGAATGCTGCCATCAATCCACGGTTTCTGGTTAGGGAATGTTTTAATCGTTGCTATGGGAACGACATCTTCAACGCACGTTCTAATGAACTCGCACACCGAATCAGCGTATTCGTCAATGTTGTTGTCTGGACGCTTGTCTGAAACATCTCCCAGTCCACGTGATGGAAGCAGTCTTGGAGTGTGGAGTCAGCTTGGTCAGACCAGCGTTGGACAGACCTCAGCGTGGGAGCTTCTTGTTTTAGTTTCTGTCTGTAGGCAGGGATCAACAAAATGGAGTCGTGGTCAGCTTTTCCGAAAGGGGGCGGGGCAGGGCCTTATATGCGTCGCGGAAGTTAGAGTAACAATGATCCAGGGTCTTTCCACCCCTGGTTGCGCAATCGATATGCTGATAAAATTTAGGGAGTCTTGTTTTCAGATTAGCCTTGTTAAAATCCCCAGCTACAATGAATGCAGCCTCCGGATAAATCGTTTCCAGTTTGCAGAGAGTTAAATAAAGTTCGTTCAGAGCCATCGATGTGTCTGCTTGGGGGATATATACGGCTGTGATTATAATCGAAGAGAATTCTCTTGGTAGATAATGCGGTCTACATTTGATTGTGAGGAATTCTAAATCAGGTGAACAGAAGGATTTGAGTTCCTGTATGTTTCTTTCATCACACCATGTCACGTTAGTCATAAGGCATACGCCCCGCCCCTCTTCTTACTAGAAAGATGTTTGTTTCTGTCGGCGCGATGCGTGGAGAAACCCGCTGGCTGCACCGCTTTGGATAGCGTCTCTCCAGTTAGCCATGTTTCCGTGAAGCAGAGAACGTTACAGTCTCTGATGTCCCTCTGGAATGCTACCCTTGCTCGGATTTCATCAACCTTGTTGTCAAGAGACTGGTATTACGGGTACAGCCTGACTGTGACACCACTCTTCAGTAGATTAGTCTCCAACTCTGTGGTATTACGGGTACAGCCTGACTGTGACACCACTCTTCAGTAGATTAGATTAGTCTCCAACTCTGTGGTATTACGGGTACAGCATGACTGTGACACCACTCTTCAGTAGATTAGATTAGTCTCCACCTCTGTGGTATTACGGGTACAGCCTGACTGTGACACCACTCTTCAGTAGATTAGTCTCCAACTCTGTGGTATTACAGGTACAGCCTGACTGTGACACCACTCTTCAGTAGATTAGTTTCCAACTCTGTGGTATTACGAGTACAGCCTGACTGTGACACCAGTCTTCAGTAGATTAGTTTCCAACTCTGTGGTATTACGAGTATAGCCTGACTGTGACACCACTCTTCAAGAGATTAGATTAGTCTCCACCTCTGTGGTATTACAGGTACAGCCTGACTGTGACACCAGTCTTCAGTAGATTAGTCTCCAACTCTGTGGTATTACAGGTACAGCCTGACTGTGACACCAGTCTTCAGTAGATTAGTTTCCAACTCTGTGGTATTACGAGTACAGCCTGACTGTGACACCACTCTTCAGTAGATTAGATTAGTCTCCAACTCTGTGGTATTACGGGTACAGCCTGACTGTGACACCACTCTTCAGTAGATTAGTCTCCAACTCTGTGGTATTACAGGTACAGCCTGACTGTGACACCAGTCTTCAGACAACATGGAAATATTCAGTATATCAGAGGAAGCCTGTTTACTGTTAGGTACACACTTAGCACTTTTTTAAAAGTTTTGATTAACCCCTTTTGGTTCCAGGTAGAATCCTTTCTACACACGGTTCTACATGGAATCAAAAAGGGTTCTATCTGGAATCAAAAGGGTTCTGCTATGGCGACAGATGAAGAACCTTTTATACACAGGGTTCTACATGGAATCAAAAGGGTTCTACTATGGCGACAGGTGAAGAACCCTTTATACACAGGGTTCTACATGGAATCAAAAGGGTTCTACTATGGCGACAGGTGAAGAACCCTTTTGGACCTTTTTTCTAAGACTGCATAACTCATTATATACTGTAGATCTTTGGAAGAAACTTTCCGAAAAAGGACGCAATAAATACATTTTTATTTTATTATGATGTATTAGTATGATCAATATTATGATTATTATTATGATGTATTATTATTATGTATTAGTATGATCAATATTATGATTATTATTATGATGTATTATTATGATGTATTAGTATGATCAATATTATGATTATTATTATGATGTATTATTATGATGTATTAGTATGATCATTATTATGATGTATTATTATGATGTATTATTATGATGTATTAGTATGATCAATATTATGATGTATTATTATGATGTATTATTATGATGTATTATTATGATGTATTAGTATGATGTATTAGTATGATCAATATTATGATGTATTATTATGATGTATTATTCTGATGTATTATTGTTGTTTTTACTCATGATTAATTATTATTATGGATTATTTATGAATTATTATTATTACTATTATGATTATGATTATTATGTATTATTGTTGGTTTTATTATAATTATTTATTATTATTATCGCTACTATTATTATCATTATTATGATTTTTAAAATTGTTATTGTCATTTATTATTATTAATATTACTATTATTCATTATTATTATTGTTTACTGTTATTATTTATTATTATTAGTTTTGTTGTTGGTTATTGTTATTATTTAGTAACATTATTATCGTTGTTGTTGGTTATTGTTACTATTTAGTAACATTATGATCGTTGTTGTTGGTTATTGTTATTATTTAGTAACAATATGATCGTTGTTGTTTATTGTTATTATTTAGTAATATTATTATCGTTGTTGTTGGTTATTGTTACTATTTAGTAATATTATTATCGTTGTTGTTGGATATTGTTACTATTTAGTAATATTATTATCGTTGTTGTTGGATATTGTTACTATTTAGTAACATTATTATCGTTGTTGTTGGTTATTGTTATTATTTAGTAACATTATGATCGTTGTTGTTTATTGTTATTATTATTATTATTATCTGCTGGAACCCTTTCTGGTGAGAACTAGGACCACATTGACATCTTCCAAGGTGCACCTTTAGTCTGCCATGTTTGTGTCATCTTGTCCGTGTGAGAATACACCTGGTTTGAGAAAACCCCCCTCAGTAGAAGTCAAAGTGCTGTAGACGTCAGCGGTGATAATAACATCACAGCGTTTTGGGAGAAGCTCTACTCCCAACTTAGCCTTTCGGCAGGGCTTTATCAAGATGAAATAAGCTTGTGACTTTTCAATTCCAGATATCATTTGTTTCTATATTACATCTGTGGATTTGAGCATGTGATGGAATTGTTCCTGGGAGGTGCGGTGGTCTGCAGGGCGATGGGGAGGGATGTCTTGTAATAGGTTATCACCAGACAGATCTCTGCACAATAGAAAGTCAACACATGTACATCTGTGGCCCAGTGTCACGGCTTTAAGCATACAGCAGAAATGCATTACATCCTCTGATTGCTATTCTTTTCAAAGAGTGTGTCAAACCCACAGTTATTTTTGTTACGCGCCATTTTGATTAATTTAAATTACTAGTGGTCTCTCTTGACATAGAAAAGCTTTCAGAGAAACGGCAACAACATATCATTTGATGTGTGTGTGTGTGTGTGTGTGTGTGTGCGTGTGTTTGAGATATTACACAGAAGCAACCCTGCATGTAATTGACAGTATCTACTCAACACAGCAGCCCTGAACCACGTTCCCAGCGCACCCCTGTGTTCTCACAGGAAATACTGTGGACACAAAGTCAATTCCTTCTTGTATTGTGTTCCAATAACTATTGCTGTTGGATCCACATGTTGTTGACCCTTCCACTCTATCAGTAAATTCCCTGTTGGATCCACATGTTGTTGACCCTTCCACCTTCCACTCTATCAGTAAATACCCTGTTGGATCCACATGTTGTTGACCCTTCCACCATCCACTCTATCAGTAAATACCCTGTTGGAGCCACATGTTGTTGACCCTTCCACTCTATCAGTAAATACCCTGTTGGATACACATGTTGTTGACCCTTCCACCATCCACTCTATCAGTAAATACCCTGTTGGATCCACATGTTGTTGACCCTTCCACCATCCACTCTATCAGTAAATACCCTGTTGGATCCACATGTTGTTGACCCTTCCATGTTGTTGACCCTTCCACCATCCACTCTATCAGTAAATACCCTGTTGGATCCACATGTTGTTGACCCTTCCACCATCCACTCTATCAGTAAATACCCTGTTGGATCCACATGTTGTTGACCCTTCCACCATCCACTCTATCAGTAAATACCCTGTTGGATCCACATGTTGTTGACCCTTCCACCATCCACTCTATCAGTAAATACCCTGTTGGAGCCACATGTTGTTGACCCTTCCACTCTATCAGTAAATACCCTGTTGGATACACATGTTGTTGACACTTCCACCATCCACTCTATCAGTAAATACCCTGTTGGATCCACATGTTGTTGACCCTTCCACTCTATCAGTAAATTCCCTGTTGGATCCACATGTTGTTGACCCTTCCACCTTCCACTCTATCAGTAAATACCCTGTTGGATCCACATGTTGTTGACCCTTCCACCATCCACTCTATCAGTAAATACCCTGTTGGATCCACATGTTTTTGACCCTTCCACCATCCACTCTATCAGTAAATACCCTGTTGGATCCACATGTTGTTGACCATTCCACCATCCACTCTATCAGTAAATACCCTGTTGGATCCACATGTTGTTGACCCTTCCACCATCCACTCTATCAGTAAATACCCTGTTGGATCCACATGTTGTTGACCCTTCCACCATCCACTCTATCAGTAAATACCCTGTTGGATCCACATGTTGTTGACCCTTCCATCCTCTATCAGTAAATACCCTGTTGGATCCACATGTTGTTGACCCTTCCACCATCCACTCTATCAGTAAACCCTGTTGGATCCCATGTTGTTGACCCTTCCTATCAGTAAATACCCTGTTGGATCCACATGTTGTTGACCCTTCCATCCACTCTATCAGTAAATACCCTGTTGGATCCACATGTTGTTGACCCTTCCACCTTCCACTCTATCAGTAAATACCCTGTTGGATCCACATGTTGTTGACCCTTCCACTCTATCAGTAAATACCCTGTTGGATCCACATGTTGTTGACCCTTCCACCTTCCACTCTATCAGTAAATACCCTGTTGGATCCACATGTTGTTGACCCTTCCACTCTATCAGTAAATACCCTGTTGGATCCACATGTTGTTGACCCTTCCACCATCCACTCTATCAGTAAATACCCTGTTGGATCCACATGTTGACCCTTGACCCTTCCACTCTATCAGTAAATACCCTGTTGGATCCACATGTTGTTGACCCTTCCACTCTATCAGTAAATACCCTGTTGGATCCACATGTTGTTGACCCTTCCATCCACTCTATCAGTAAATACCCTGTTGGATCCACATGTTGTTGACCCTTCCACTCTATCAGTAAATACCCTGTTGGATCCACATGTTGTTGACCCTTCCACCATCCACTCTATCAGTAAATACACTGTTGGATCCACATGTTGTTGACCCTTCCACTCTATGAGTAAATACCCTGTTGGATCCACATGTTGTTGACCCTTCCACCATCCACTCTATCAGTAAATACCCTGTTGGATCCACATGTTGTTGACCCTTCCACTCTATCAGTAAATACCCTGTTGGATCCACATGTTGTTGACCCTTCCACCATCCACTCTATCAGTAAATACCCTGTTGGATCCACATGTTGTTGACCCTTTCCACTCTATCAGTAAATACCCTGTTGGATCCACATGTTGTTGACCCTTCCACCTTCCACTCTATCAGTAAATACCCTGTTGGATCCACATGTTGTTGACCCTTCCACTCTATGAGTAAATACCCTGTTGGATCCACATGTTGTTGACCCTTCCACCTTCCACTCTATCAGTAAATACCCTGTTGGATCCACATGTTGTTGACCCTTCCACTCTATCAGTAAATACCCTGTTGGATCCACATGTTGTTGACCCTTCCTCTCTATCAGTAAATACCCTGTTGGATCCACATGTTGTTGACCCTTCCACCATCCACTCTATCAGTAAATACCCTGTTGGATCCACATGTTGTTGACCCTTCCACCATCCACTCTATCAGTAAATACCCTGTTGGATCCACATGTTGTTGACCCTTCCACTCTATGAGTAAATACCCTGTTGGATCCACATGTTTTTGACCCTTCCACCATCCACTCTATCAGTAAATACCCTGTTGGATCCACATGTTGTTGACCCTTCCACTCTATCAGTAAATACCCTGTTGGATCCACATGTTGTTGACCCTTCCACTCTATCAGTAAATACCCTGTTGGATCCACATGTTGTTGACCCTTCCACCATCCACTCTATCAGTAAATACCCTGTTGGATCCACATGTTGTTGACCCTTCACTCTATCAGTAAATACCCTGTTGGATCCACATGTTGTTGACCCTTTCCACTCTATCAGTAAATACCCTGTTGGATCCACATGTTGTTGACCCTTCCACCATCCACTCTATCAGTAAATACCCTGTTGGATCCACATGTTGTTGACCCTTTCCACTCTATGAGTAAATACCCTGTTGGATCCACATGTTGTTGACCCTTCCACCATCCACTCTATCAGTAAATACCCTGTTGGATCCACATGTTGTTGACCCTTCCACTCTATCAGTAAATACCTGTTGGATCCACATGTTGTTGACCCTTCCACCATCCACTCTATCAGTAAATACCCTGTTGGATCCACATGTTGTTGACCCTTCCACTCTATCAGTAAATACCCTGTTGGATCCACATGTTGTTGACCCTTCCACTCTATCAGTAAATACCCTGTTGGATCCACATGTTGTTGACCCTTCCTCTCTATCAGTAAATACCCTGTTGGATCCACATGTTGTTGACCCTTTCTCTCTATCAGTAAATACCCTGTTGGATCCACATGTTGTTGACCCTTCCACTCTATCAGTAAATACCCTGTTGGATCCACATGTTTTTGACCCTTCCACCATCCACTCTATCAGTAAATACCCTGTTGGATCCACATGTTGTTGACCCTTCCACCATCCACTCTATCAGTAAATACCCTGTTGGATCCACATGTTTTGACCCTTCCACTCTATCAGTAAATACCCTGTTGGATCCACATGTTGTTGACCCTTCCACTCTATCAGTAAATACCCTGTTGGATCCACATGTTGTTGACCCTTCCACTCTATCAGTAAATACCCTGTTGGATCCACATGTTGTTGACCCTTCCACCATCCACTCTATCAGTAAATACCCTGTTGGATCCACATGTTGTTGACCCTTCCACCTTCCACTCTATCAGTAAATACCCTGTTGGATCCACATGTTGTTGACCCTTCCACTCTATGAGTAAATACCCTGTTGGATCCACATGTTGTTGACCCTTCCACTCTATCAGTAAATACCCTGTTGGATCCACATGTTGTTGACCCTTCCACTCTATCAGTAAATACCCTGTTGGATCCACATGTTGTTGACCCTTCCTCTCTATCAGTAAATACCCTGTTGGATCCACATGTTGTTGACCCTTCCTCTCTATCAGTAAATACCCTGTTGGATCCACATGTTGTTGACCCTTCCACTCTATCAGTAAATACCCTGTTGGATCCACATGTTGTTGACCCTTCCACTCTATCAGTAAATACCCTGTTGGATCCACATGTTGTTGACCCTTCCACCTTCCACTCTATCAGTTAATACCCTGTTGGATCCACATGTGGTTGACCCTTCCACTCTATGAGTAAATACCCTGTTGGATCCACATGTTGTTGACCCTTCCACCATCCTCTCTATCAGTAAATACCCTGTTGGATCCACATGTTGTTGACCCTTCCACTCTATGAGTAAATACCCTGTTGGATCCACATGTTGTTGACCCTTCCACCTTCCACTCTATGAGTAAATACCCTGTTGGATCCACATGTTGTTGACCCTTCCACTCTATCAGTAAATACCCTGTTGGATCCACATGTTGTTGACCCTTCCACTCTATCAGTAAATACCCTGTTGGATCCACATGTTGTTGACCCTTCCTCTCTATCAGTAAATACCCTGTTGGATCCACATGTTGTTGACCCTTCCACTCTATCAGTAAATACCCTGTTGGATCCACATGTTGTTGACCCTTCCACCTTCCACTCTATCAGTTAATACCCTGTTGGATCCACATGTTGTTGACCCTTCCACCATCCACTCTATCAGTAAATACCCTGTTGGATCCACATGTTTTTGACCCTTCCACCATCCACTCTATCAGTAAATACCCTGTTGGATCCACATGTTGTTGACCCTTCCACCATCCACTCTATCAGTAAATACCCTGTTGGATCCACATGTTGTTGACCCTTCCACTCTATGAGTAAATACCCTGTTGGATCCACATGTTGTTGACCCTTCCACTCTATCAGTAAATACCCTGTTGGATCCACATGTTGTTGACCCTTCCACTCTATCAGTAAATACCCTGTTGGCCCCACATGTTGTTGACCCTTCCTCTCTATCAGTAAATACCCTGTTCATCCACATGTTAAGACATTTGACCCTTTCTCTCTATCAGTAAATACCCTGTTGGATCCACAGCTGTTGTTGACCCTTTCTCTCTATCAGTAAATACCCTGTTGGATCCACATGTTTTTGACCCTTCAGGTAGCACTCACACATCCTTTGAGAGACTAGTCACCATCCACTCTATCAGTAAATACCCTGTTGGATCCACATGTTGTTGACCCTTCCACCATCCACTCTATCAGTAAATACCCTGTTGGATCCACATGTTGTTGACCCTTCCACTCTATGAGTAAATACCCTTTTGGATCCACATGTTGTTGACCCTTCCACTCTATCAGTAAATACCCTGTTGGATCCACATGTTGTTGACCCTTCCACTCTATCAGTAAATACCCTGTTGGATCCACATGTTGTTGACCCTTTCTCTCTATCAGTAAATACCCTGTTGGATCCACATGTTTTTGACCCTTCCACCATCCACTCTATCAGTAAATACACTGTTGGATCCACATGTTGTTGACCCTTCCACTCTATGAGTAAATACCCTGTTGGATCCACATGTTGTTGACCCTTCCACCATCCTCTCTATCAGTAAATACCCTGTTGGATCCACATGTTGTTGACCCTTCCACTCTATGAGTAAATACCCTGTTGGATCCACATGTTGTTGACCCTTCCACCTTCCACTCTATCAGTAAATACCCTGTTGGATCCACATGTTGTTGACCCTTCCTCTCTATCAGTAAATCTCTGTTGGATCCACATGTACCTGACCCTTCCACCTTCCACTCTATGAGTAAAACCCTTTTGGATCCACATGTTGTTGACCCTTCCACCTTCCACTCTGGGATGAGTAAATACAGCCTATCTGGATCCACATGTTGTTGACCCTTCCACTCTATCAGTAAATA